>NC_052479.1:27947421-28014520 GCF_009730915.1 Dioscorea cayenensis subsp. rotundata | reverse complement strand
TGTTCTTGATTAGTATCCCTCATTCCAAAAGTTATTTTTGCATCGCTTTCTTCCTCACAACGTCATTCTGCCTAAATAGTAGACACAAGTGAGAAATAAAAGAATACTAAAGATTCGGCCCATAGAATTTCTCAATTCTGACACAAGATACTTATTAGATCGAATAGAATAATTTTGTGGTATCCAGAATAATACCAATCCAAGCCATTTCATGAATAAAAAGTGACCAATTAACCAACCAACAAAACTACTTGTTACAAATAAGATCTTGTTGTTGCATCGAAACATATAAATGTTGACTAATCTATTCTCAATGCGCATATTCTCTATTTATCATCTTTTCCCGACCAGACCAAGCCGAAATCGGGCAACCACTTGAGTTCCCATCTCACTTGGGATTGATTTAGTTTTTTTTTATTTTTTCCATTCCTGTGTTTTAGGGGTTTTTTATTTGTTGGAATGGCTTTAAGACGATCAAATCAGCTTTAGATTATGACCATTTTTTAATAATTTATTCATGGTTTTTAAACTAATTTTTTAAAAATTTTATTATTGATTTTTTTAATTTTATTTATTTTAAAAAAACTCTTATTTTTAAAGAATATATTATTATTAAATGGTAATTGCCAAAAACCCCTTGACAATTTCCTTTATGGACAATTACCCCTCCCAACTTTTAGTATCCTCAAAAAAACCCCTTCCTTTTTCCTTAACTGACTTTTCAACCCATCACGTATCTAACTGATAGAAACAGAGTCAATTAAAGTTTTCATGGGCGATATTACCCTTGTATGGGAAGTTGTGGACAACCACTATATAGTGCGAAATGACCATGATGCCCATTATGTAACCATTTTGGCACTTGAGAAGAAAAAACTAGAAGATAAACAGTGTATTCATCTTTATTGGCGAAACTTTTTTCCTCTCTTCAGCCTTTCATCTACTTGCAAGAAAGGACCCACACTTCTTTCCCTTGTTCGCCAAGCGTTTGATCCCCAAGGATACTGTGTTATAGAGAAAATAGTTACTGGAAGCAAGCTTCCTTAGGACCTATGTTGTCATTCCTCGAACGCAAAGAGGTGAACTTTCCTCTCCGCTCATTTCTTTTCTCCTTCTTACCGAGTCTTGGATGCATTCTTTGGCTTTCAATATTGATCTTAGACCTCCATTGTCAACTTAACTTCCTTCTCATGTTGGTAAGCTTCTTTCTTTTTCTAGTTTCTGATCTTCCTTCTTGCTTTAGAAACTATGGATTCCTATTCAAGTCCAGGCTCCAACAACAGGAATGGAAGAAGGACCACCTTCGATGGATTCTGATTTCAAGTCCTTGTTCAATGTTGATGGGTCACTGGGCTAAAAATAAGTTATTAAGAATTTTTGTTATAGTTTTACATTATATGTTAATGCGTATCTGATTAAGTTTAGTAGTTTCTGTTTAATAGTTTTGGGTTTCTGTTTACGAATACGCAATAGTTATTTTTGTTTAAGTTATCTTGTTTCCATTTATCCATCATAGTTTCTGTTTAAGCTAACACATTTCCTTTTAATAGTCTTGGTTTCTGTTTAACAATAGTTTTTGTTTAAATTACCTTGTTTCTATTTATCAATTCAGGTTTGTGTTTAAGCTAACACGCTCATCCATTGCAACATAGATCACCTAAAACGATCACATGGCAAGCAACAACAACCATTCAAATCGATTCTAGTCAAAATCAAACAACCAAAATGATTAACAAATTAATAAAATAATCCAAAAAAGATTCGATCTTCAAAGTCAAATACCAAAACCATCACCAAATCAATTAAACAAAATAGAAAAAGAACAAGAACTTTTAGGGAATCGAGCGTAAAAGAGTTACCTTTTCATAGATATATGGATCAATCTCTCCAACTCCGAGTTGAATGAGGCGGCCGAGAGAAATGATGCAGCTTTTCGCCTCCGAGCTTTGCAAAGCGAAGGATTAAATGCTCATTTGCATATTACACCCCTTAAATCCTCTCTAATTCTCAATTAATTCTTGTCCACAACCCCTCTCTCTCTCTCTCTCTTAGTTTCTTTAGTATTAAATACTCATCTAATTTATCGGCTTATTTGCATATACCCCCTCAAATCCTCTCTAATTCTCAATTAATTCTTGTTCTATAAACTTTAGACTATTTTACCGTAATCCTTTAAATCATGCAGATTTCTATCAATATTTCCCTTTGAATTTAGAAATTATTACCCCTCAAATCCTCTCTAATTCTTAATTAATTCTTGTTCGGGTTTCAAAATTATCTTTATTTAAAATATGATTTAATAAAATGTGAATTTGAATATGAGTTATTAGAAGTTGAAGAAGTAAATTAAATATAAAGATAAATTTTAACGTTTTACGTTTAACATTAGTTGTTTTTGTTTAAGTTATCTTGTTTCCGTTTATTAATCACGATTTCTGTTTAATTTAACATGTTTCCGTGTAACAGTCTTGGTCACTGTTTAAGTTTACTCGTTTATGTTTATCTAATTACGTTAAAGCACATTGTTAAATGTTTTACTTTTAATTTGTTGGGTTTCAATTGTTTTACATTATATGTTAATGCGTATTTGATTAAGTTTGCTAGTTTGTGTTTAATAGTTTTGGTTTCTATTTATTGATAAATTTTTTACAATTAACAATAGTTTTCCGTTTATCAATCCGGGTTTCTGTTTAAGTTAACACGTTTCCGTTTAATAGTCTTGGTTTCTGTTTAACAGTAATTATTTTTGTTTAAATTACCTTGTTTCCGTTTAATTATCTGGGTTTGTGTTTAAGCTAACGTGCTCCCAACAATTAGCCCCATGGTAAACATTCTGACAATTTCAAATTTATCCATACAAAAAAAATGGACATAAATTGGATGAATAGGAATTAAAAAAAAAACACACATATGTACCAATTCAAAATCTCCAAAGAGATCGACATAAGCCCTAAATCGGTCCTCCATCTCAAGCTTCTTCCTTCCTCTCTTACAAAACACCACATACCTTTCATCCTCCTCATCCTCCTTCCGCCCCATCAGATTTTTTCGGTTCTCCAAAGCACAACACATCCGCCATCGGTATATCGATCCTCACCGGTCTCTTCCTCTTCAAGGCCGAGCCGAGGCCGAGCGAGCTTTTCCCAATCGACTCCGCCACCAAACTAGAAGGCGAACCCAAAGAATCCATAGCAACAGAAAACGGCAACGAAAACTGTCAAAGCCCACTAGAGATGCACGGTGAGGCTCAAGGTCTTCCAAAAAATGTTTGAAAAAAAAGACAAAAAAAAAGGGTGATTTGATGGTTAAAAGTACAATTTTCAAAAGGATGATGTGATTTTTTTCCACCATTGCCAAGGGTAAAGATGGAATTCAATTAAATGAACTAAACAGAATGAGTTGCAAGGGAAAAAATTGAAGTGAAACAAAAAAAGAAGGGTTGTATGGCAAAAATAAAAGTCAGAGGGGTTGTCTGGGAAGTTTTGAGACTGTTAGGGGGTAAAAAATAATTTTTTCTATTATTAAACTATCAAATTCATAGTTTTTGGAAACCTGTACTTGGGCAGGGAAGGGGGAGTTCTTTGATTCCACTCCACCATTAGAGACCAAAAATTAGACATGTGTATGCATACCAGTAAAACCCCTAATCTTAGTACACTTAATCCATACCCTTTACGTGAACAATTTCATTATTACAAATATATAAATACATTTTCTATTTGTACTTAAATTTTTTTAATTATAAGCAAATTATTTAAATAAAAAAAATGTAAATAAAATACAAAAATTATTAAATAATACAAATAAACTAATGTATTTATAATGTATAAATAATAAAAAAGTTCATTTAATTTAAAAATATTTATGTGTGTACAAAACTTACGGTTAAAAATGGGAAAGGAAATTTAAAAAAAAACACACATCCGATCCCCTTTATTTATTTATTTATTTTGAAATAATGCTTGCTAGTAATAATAATAACAATAACAATGATGATGATGGCGACCTAATGAACCAAGGAAACAAAATACAAAAGCCATACAAACCTAAATAAAGGATGGTGATACTACTTCTAGAAGAAGAAGAAGAAGAAGAAGAAGAAGAAGCAGTAGCAGCAAAGGTCACATAAAGCCTGCCAGTCCGGTTAATCAAACAAAATTTACCTCAGAATGGAAAAAATTGAAAATGGCAAAAATCTATTATCAGAATACTCCTTTTTCTCATTTCTCAATAAGAAGCAACACTGCTACACTAATTTGCTGACGATACACAATATAATATCAGGCAGAGGACAAAAGTATCAAAACTTTACACTCGTAAATTATAACAATATGCAGCAATTGATGATTGGGTGACACAATGAAGACAAATGAAAGTCTAAAAATTACAATGTTAAATGAAGGGAATCAAAACAAGCTCTACTTGAGAAAGGTACAAGCAAGAAACAAGAAAACAAAGCACACCAAAGAAGTTAGAAGTTCAAGTGACCAAGTTGGTGGCAGCAGGGCTATTGGAATCACTGGAACAAATATGGACCCCAAGACCCATCCAAGAACAAGGGTAACAAATCTGGAGATGAAAAAGAATGAAAAATAAATATATTAAGGCATATTATAAATCTAAAAATAGAAACGGTAAGGCATAGATAATTGACAATCTTACCCAGTTATAGAGGATCTGGCAAGACTTTTCATCTTCTCATTAAGGAAATAGATGCATGATCCTAAAGAGAGTGCAACCTGCACATAATCAAACTCGTCATGATGAAATGAAGTAATAAATGTTGATATTGTTTGCAAGATATGTCAACAGGATTCATAATATTAATAATGACATGAAAAAGAAAAGTATTGTTCTTAACACCTTTACTCACTCTTTCTTCTATCTCATCTTCCTTGGCTATGATTTCCATATTTGCCTTTCCTAAGGCTTGGCCGCAAGCTTTTAGTTCCATGGTTTGACTGGGTTTTCCACACCAATTTTCATTTTTTACATTAAATGTACACTGTTGGAAACTGTGCATTACAGCAGTGTTTTCAGGCAATAATCAGTCTGTTGTGATTACTACAGTTATGTATGGCAGCAGAAATGGAATCAAGGAGGCCTAGCATTCTATAAGGAATATAAGATTAGATCGTACATTAAGTGGATACTAATTAATAAATCCATTAGAACTTGTATAGTGTAGCAGTATGAAGGTAGAACCAAGTAATCTTAATGTTTTACGAGTTTGTCTCTTAGATTTCACTAAATCCAAAATTTAAAGTTGTATTACGCTAGAAACATTTAATCATAGAAATCTTTTAAAACAGAACTTGAAGAGAGATACCTTGCATAAGAGGACCTAACTGATGGTATCAGTTTAATTTTGGAATCATATTCTCAAGGACAACATATGTCCATAATCAGTTTTCTACTGAACATAAGAAGGTTCATATATATATATATACATATACAAATATTACAAGTGGCAACCCCCACCACTATACTTTGGCCACAAAGTAACTACTTATACACATTTGTGAGTGGGAATCCTAAACAATTATTGTTCGGTCCCTGGTATTAGTAGGATCACATATTTTAGGGTGCCTATACTGAGTGGGAAATTCACAGCTTTAACATTATTAATTTTTTTTAAGGGACTCATCAAATGACAGCAGTAAATTTGCGCTTGTACTTGTCATCGTGAATCTTAGATTTGTCAGACCAAATGTCCTTTGTCATAAGGCTAGGGTTCAAGTTTTCCTTTTGATCTATCGAATACCATCTAAAAACAAAATTCCAAAATGAAGCATACTGCATTTGCATTATACAAAACAAAATGAATTGGAGCTTGTCAATAAAAATTATATTACCAATAATCTTGGGGAAGAATCTGCTATCTGACAAAATTGTAATAGTTTGTATAAAGATTGTTGCTCTAAAAAACAAGGGCAAACACCTGTATATGATTGTACACTAGGCATAGATTTGATGACCATAACAAGAAAGTGTCCTTGAAGATAGAATGACATAAAAAGAAAATGAATGGAGCATCATAGAGCCATCACCTTAAACTTGCCTACATTTGGTTTTTCTTTTTCCTATTGACGTAACATATGGATTTCAATCTCAAGTTTATGAAGCATTGACAGGCAGTTGTAAGAAGGGAACCAGCAATTCAGAAAGCAAGGTTTATCAAGACATCAGAATGCAAGGTATGTTTTCATTTTCAAACAGATAAAAAAGCTCATTCCATTCTACAAATTGAACTAATAACAGAAGAAAGCCTATAACAAACATCTTGGAAGCCAGATTTCAGGCATAAAACTTTCCTCTCATTAGTCATGACAAAGTTCAATCCTAAAATCAAGCCAAACAATAGTGCAAAGACTAGAACTAAAATTAGAATCAATGCTTCACAAGGATATACCTGGAAAGCAGGTCCAGTTTCAGCTGAATTCAATACACTCCATACCCCCATGAAAACAAAGAGGAAAAGTCTTCTAAGAATCACATCAATTGGTGGAAGTTCAACAAAACTTAGCAATGTCTTCACCCATGTAGGAGATTCCTCTACTTTCTTCTTGAGCTTGCTTTTCAAATTGATTTTTGATTTCTTTCGTTCTCTGAAACTCTTCATTAGTATTTTCTCATAAGCAGCTTCTACAGATTCCACACTTTGCTCATGCCCAGCGTATTGTTCAAGAAGGAAATTCCGTGCACCTCTAATCTCTTCTTCAGAAGCATCAAGACTTACTCCCAGCCGCTTGTATGGATCCCACACACGCATTCGAGGGAACTTTGGAACATTTTCTGCAAAGTCAATTTCTAGAAAAATCAAACTTGTTGGATAAAGAAAATCGGACAGTTAACAGCTAGAGGAGATATATAACCAGAAGACCCAAAAAAAAAACATGGCACACAACATACTGACTAACAAGTCATAGGAAAATTTTGTGGTAAGTCAACAGAAGAATGCTATTATGCAAGCTAAGTTATCAATTATATATACATAAACGATATTGCAGATAGCCAACAATTCATTGCTATCACATAAAAGGTTTGGGTACATAAGGAATAACCATCAGCTAACAGTTTTCTACCTGGGTATAAATGAGGAACATTTCATTATCAGGATAGATTATGTAAAACCATTTCTATTTTGAGCCACCCAGTGCTCCTAATTGTATTATTTTTGGGTATGATCATTATACAATAGAATAGCCAATGTCCAATAAGCGATTTTTTTTCCTTGAGCCGCTCATGATGCCCTTGTCTTCCTTACATACAAATGAATGCCAAGAAGAACAAGAATGTAAGGAATGACAATTTTGGTGCCTGTGTCACAAATTTTCAATATAAACTAAATAAAAGATGAAAGTAATGAAGATGAAGCACAGTAGCCTGATATGATAGAGAATTCTCCCTTATTAAACTTAAATATAGTCATTTTAGCATTTCCATTCTAAATAAAATCTATATAAGTTTCTATCTTCTCCCTACATATCTAGGTCAATATCCAAGATGAGAACATGGAATTACCATCACATAGAATACACAACCCATGCATGGCCACCACAATATATAAAGCCAACATGCTGTTAGTCCCAACTATTTGGGGTCGGCTACATGAATCCTTCCCTTCCACGTTGCACAATCAAATGCCAAAGAACCGGATAAACCAAACAGAGACATATAATTACACAAAGTTTCTACTAAATACTTTTAGGCCTACCTCTCCCTCTTCTACAACACTCCGCCTAGAGAGCTTCCAAACTTTCTTATAGGAACATCAACGGTTCATTTGTCCATATCATTTGGACAAAATTTCTCCTAACTTGTCAATAATAGGTGCTACTCCCAATCTATTTTGCATAAATTCATTCCTTAATTGATCTTTTCTAGTAACGTCTGACATGAATTTCTGTATGTCACTTAACTCATCAGTAATAGGTGCCACTCCCAAACCATTTTATCCAAACTACCTTAATTCTATTTGCTACATCTTCTATAAGTTCCCCAACATTTTGGATTACGAAGCTCAAGTATCAAAAGCTTCTATTTCTACTAATTTCAGTATCATTCATCCTAACTTTTTCCTTATTTCTACTTGCCTTATTATTGAAATTACATTTCACATATTTTGTTGTTACCCTACTTAACTTGAAGCCCTTAGTTTCTAAAGTATTTCTCCATATCTTCAGCTTTAAGTTGGTACTTTCCTTATTTTGATCAACTAAGGCCACATCATATGCCAAAAACAAACACCAATAGATCTGATCTTAAATATGCTTAGTGAGATCATCCATGCCTAAAGAAAATGAATAAAGGCTTAATACTAAACCTTGATGTAGACTTATAGTAATGGGAATTCACTATGTCTCTACCACTAGATTTTTAATGTAAGTGACAAAGCAATCATACATATCTTTATTAGATCTATGTACCTAGTAGTAATCTCCTTTTCCAAAACCCACAAAAGAAAATCCCTACTTATCCTATCATATGCCTTTTATAGATTAATAAAGATGACGTGCAAATATTTCTTCCTGTCCTTATACTTCTCTATCAATTGTCATAAAATATAAATTTCTTCTACAATTGACTACCCAAATATTAAACCAAATTTATTTAAAGAAACAAAGTGTTTCACATCTTAACCTTTGGTTGGTTACTCTCTCCCAAAGCTTCATAACATGACTTGACAAGTTTAATTCCACAATAATTATTGCAACATTTAATGTCACCTTTATTCTAATAGATGGGTACTAAAATACTCTTTCTTTATTCATCTAGTATTTTCCTATAGTGTAATATCCTATTAAACAATCCAGTCAGCTATGATACACCCTCATCTCCTAAAGACTTCTAAATTTCAATTGAAATATTATACGGGCCTAAATCTTTACCTACTTTCATCCTTCCAAGCGCACACTTAATTTCGCCAACTCTAATATTCCTAACATACTTAATTCTATCACCAGCACTAGTATTAATAACTTCTAATGCTATATTACTCTCATGACCCACATTAAACAACTTACAAAAGCATCCTTTTCATATTTCCTTAATCTCATCATCCTACAATAAAACTTTAATGTCGTCATCTTTTACAACACCTAACACTCCCTAAATCCCTCCTTTCCCTTTCTTTAGCCCTTAACTAACCTATAAATATCTCTCTCTCTTTTGAACCTAATTTAGCATACAATGTATCATAAGCCTTAAATCTAGCCTCACTCATGACACTTTTAGCTCCCTTATTAGCTAAATTATACACCATAAAGTTTTCCTCGTCCTATTCTTTTCCCATGCCCTAAAATAATCCCTCTTAGTCTTAATTACCTTCTAAGCATCTTCATACCTTATTAAATAATCCCTCTTAGTCTTATTCTAAAGCAGTCTCATACCTTATTACTCATAACAATATTTATGGGACTTGTGGAGGATTCTGAAGATTTCAAAATCCTTCCACAACTAAAATGAATGGCCTTATCTCAAAATCATCTCATTTACAGATGCTCCAACACTCTTCAATCTTAAATTCCCTCATGAATTGCATTGCCTCTTTAAATTGCCAAATACCCCTGGAAATACCAGTAATACAAGAATAATGAAAAAAAGCCAAAAATAATAATTTAAAAAAAATACAACTCTATAGCAATTAAGCTGAAAACGGTAGCATGAACAAAGTAAACTATGAAAAACACGAAACTAAATCAATCAAACAATACATGAACCAGTTTCAAGATATTCCTTTTGTTTATTTCAAATTCACAACACAAGAATACAGTCTCACCATGAACAAACCCACCGCCACCAAGGGCGACATCCGCCGAACAACAAACTCTCATCGGAACCACACCGAACGTCCCCCTCCTCACCTCCGTCAAACTCCTCAAGAACACTCTGAAAACAGAGAAAAGCACAAAAAAAACGCAAGAATTAGCGACTAAGTGATTCAAGAAATCAACTATTTTCTTCACAAGGAATCAAAGAAACAAAAGAGAGACAGCACGGACCTTCTGGGAGGAAGCACAGGCCTTGAGAGACAAGTGGAAGAACTAGAGAGGATGGTGGCCATCTTTGCGGATGGATTAAGCTCCAGAGATAGTGAAACCCTAGCCCTAGCGGAGCTCGACCTTCTCCGCCGAGAGAGAAGGTAGAGAAATGGCGAGAAGAGATTTTAATAAAATAAATAAATAAATAAATAATAGAAAAAGGACCGGTCTAGGCCGGACCGGACCGGACCGGAATATGAACCGGGCTCAAGAGACTCCAACTAAAAAACAACAGTTCTTAGGCGGTTGCCATGAGCAAATTCTTGTTTTCTACCTTCTATTTATGAAATAAACAAATTCTTTCTTATCAATTGGACAATCCTATTTTTAAGAAAATATTTATTTTTATAAGATAAATAATTTTAATATTTTTTGAGAAGCAATAAATTTGGTGATTCATGTTGATCCACCAGTATATATATATATATATATATATATCTCAAATTTTGGGTTTTTTAAAAGAAACTAAAAAAAAAATTTTAGTGGTATTGAAAAACACATATGTTAAAGCAGTTCTAGAAAACATATTAAATATACTTAATTTCATTAATAAACCTCAATAGCCCAAATTTAGAAATAGGATTTGTTTGGATTTCACTTATGAAAATCAATATTTAGTTTCTTTTTTAGGAAATATTTTTATCCAGCATTATTTTTTAGAAGTTTCGAATTTTTAAAAAAACCCCAAAACTATGTACTTCATAATATATATATATATATATATATGTATATATTAAAACAAACTAATGTCTTATGTAAAAATAATAGGAAAAATTAATTAATGGTCCATGTAAGTTTCAAAACATCTAAAGCAGTCACTTTAACATTAAAATATCCCACACAGTCCCGGCTTTTACAATTCATTTATCTTTGGTCCCTTGATCTCACACCGAAAGCAAACTTTTATTGGATTCCCCATTTTTTTTTTTTTGCCTTGTGTTAAGTGGGAAAAAAACCTGCCCAATTACTTCTAGCTCATCACCTTACCAGCTTTTGCCATCTTTTCATTTACTTTTTGTACAATTTGCTGCAAAGTTTTTCCCTCTTGAGAGGAAGAACATACTTCCTCCTCTTCTTCTTCCTCACTTTATCCTTTTATGTTCCCTTTTGTTTCCATCTGCTTATGATAAATTTGCTTTTTCTTCCTATTATTCATTGTTATTTTGTTCCGGTGTTATCCATTGCATCCATTTTAATCTCCTAGGGTGATCACATGTTTTTTTATGACAAAAGTGACAAGCGGTGCCCCACAAGGCGATCATCAAATGACAGGCAGTTACAGTGGCACACTAGTTACGGTAGCCTAATGATCCTCTAAGGATTTACCATATGGGACGGACTAATATGTGGGTCAAGGACGATATGCCATATGTGCCCAAGATGATATATCAAGGTTCCACATCTTCCTTAGTAACTCGCCACCTTAGGCCGCATGAGGAAGACTAGAGGAAATATTCACCTTTGACGCAAGTTCATTTCTCGTTTTTTTCCAAAACAAAGTTTTCTCATTGATTGTGTAGTTTAAAACCATTCCATTACAAGGCGCTCTTGGTGCTAGTTATTAACGAGATCTCTTTTGCATTCATGAGATATAATAAGTAGGGAGATCTCTTTTGCATTCATGAGATATAATAAGTAGGGACGAGTCCTACAATTTACCATGTTGCCTTCTTAGAAGTTAGTACTAGTTGAGATATTTAAGCGATGTGGCCTTAAGGTTTCCTATGTGCAGTTGAAGTTTGTCATCACATATGCACATTGAGCAATTTGTCCTATTGATTCTAAGACAAACTTTCATCTTATGCCCCACATATACCACATGTTCAATAGTGTTATCATTGACCTCATCCTTAATATAGTTGAAGGGGTGATGGGCACTTTCTCGTGCTCTTTATTCCCATCATATATATCATGTCTTTGCGTTCTTACATTTGGTGGAATTTTATGTGACCGGCTCTGTGTCCCATGCAATCGAAAGTATTTGTTACATGTTCTTGGATGCATTAACTAACCCACTAGTGTCTCATTGATTTTTGTAATATTTCTTGTATTATGAGTTTCTACTTAGTAAACAATGTTTCTACTTAAAACCATAGGTTTCAGCTTAGGATATGTCATTTCCACTGAACATTTTAACTTTATACTTAGTATACAATGTTTCCATTAAAGTTACACGTTTTGCTTATAATTTAGTGTTTACAAATGCCATCATGTTTGCTTTCTTAGTTTCATTTGTTCCAACCTCATTTGTAATAAATACACTAGTTGAGATTCTTTTTCAGAGAGCATATCCTTTAACTGAAGCACATTTCCATCCTAACAAGGATTTGTGGGGTCCTAAGCCGTTCATACTTCATTAGAGCATTCTAAAAATATAACGCATAAAGTCAGTGAACCATTTTCATACAATGAACTCCTCAACAAAAGTACTGCCCAATTGTACTATCAAACGGAACCTTAACTTTACCTTTATAAAGAATAATAAGTATATGGTGACTATCCAATCTACCATAATTAGGGGTGAGCAAAATCGGATACCCAATCAGGTTTTTAAAACAGGATCGGGAACCTGGTTTTTGGATCAACAAAAATTCAATCCGTATTCGACCCAGTTTAAATCATATACCAAAAATTTGTACCTAGTTTAAACCTTATCTGTATCGATATCTGGATCCAAATTTAAGTTTCATCGGGAAAACATTATATAAAAAACAAATATAACAAACTTATAATTTGCAAAAAAAAATTAAAATCTTATATTATTCTCTTTCTAACAAAATAAGAAAAACTTTTATCAATACTAAGCAATACAAACAAAAATCAAATATTTTCGGAAGCATAAAATATCTTATCATCAATTATGAAGCTAGAGAGAAGAGAGAAGACACGGGCCGATGAGGACTTGAAGAGAGAAATTCAAATATATTTTTTTAAAGGGATTGGGTTAGGGAATTGAATAATTTTCTTTCTTTCTTTTTTACTTTTAGTCCCCATAAAATTTAAATTTATTATATATTTATAATTATATATAACTCTTTAAATTAATTAGATTAGGGATTTGGATTATTTACTTTTAGCCTTTGTAAAATTTAATTTATTAATGTGTGTGTGTGTGTGTGTGTGTGTGTATATAAGAATATACTGAAAACTAGATCGGATTCAGGTACTAACTTTTTATTTTATTCTAACCCAGATCTATTCCGGCTTTCATCTTAAAATTTTGGATGGGGCACCCGATCCATTTTTCCGGATCGGGTACCCATAAAATTCGAAATCCAAAAATCGGATATTGTATTGGATCATAGGATCAGGTTTTTTTTTTTGCTCACCCTAACCACAATTAGCTGCTAGTGATGTGTCCACCCATCGAGATGAAGCAACCATAAGATATGTAGAATTAAGACAATGCCTCCCACACACATATGCAGCGGTGGTATTAGTATGACATCACATTCGAAAACATAAAAAAATGAGTTGATGCACGTGTAATTTAGATTCTAAAGGACCATTCCCTATACAAGACTATTAAACATGGTTTTAAAAACCAGACTGGACTAGCCGGTTCAACAAAAAATCTGATGTCAATCAAGTCTGATAATATACAAAGAACAAGTTGTTCATTAAACCACAATTGAACCGTGGTTGGACGGTGGACCAGCGAACGTGTTAGACAGGACTTGTTGATTCAACCCATTTGAATGAGGGTTTATGACTTTATTCCTTTAGATAATTAGATCGGCTAAGAGGCAAGAAGGACACTTCCTTCGTTCTGGCAGTAAACCTTAAGGAACTCAGTCCTAGCAATAGCATATACAAATTGCGCTGGAGAGGAGAACAGTTGAACAAGAGAAGGTTTTTCACAATGCTTAACAATATGTTAATGCATCGGACATAATTTGTGATGCTCAAACTTTTTGTAATTTGTTCGTTGAGATTGTTGGTTAGCAAAATGTGGTTCATGTTACCACAAATAAGGTAACAAATTATAAAGCTGCATGAAGATTGTTTAATGAGAAGTATCCTAATATCTTGTGGACGCCATATGCAACTCATTGTTTTAATTTAATTCTTATAGACATTGCCAGAATGCCTCACATAGAGAGTTTAGATTAGCGGGCCTCTTCTATTACTATTTTTGTGTATAATCACTAATGGACTTTGGGCTGGTTAAGGAATATAAAAGGTTTGACAGAGATTCTTCGACCTGATGATACTTGTTTTGCTAGTAATTTTATTGCTCAATAGGAAATCAAGATGTCAAGCAAAATGCCAAAAACTACACAATAGGGAATCAATCAAAAGATTGGAAAAAACAAATATTCAAAGAACATCAATTAGACAGAGGAAGAATCAAAATTGAAAAGCTCACCACAATTAAGAAGTAAGTATGGAATTCTTGAAATCCAGAGTATGAAACATCGGGAAAGAAGGGTGATCTTCTCTTGTTCAGTTATTTTCCTCTCCAGCACCGCTTGTATATGCTATTGCTAGGGCTGAGTTCCTTGAGGTTTCCTGCCAGAACAAAGGAAATGTTCTTCTTACCTCTTGGCCTATCATGCCCTAACCAGCAAGATGGACTCATGACAACCCAAGGAGGGATACACACCGTCCCACCTTAGATTGTAGTAATGCTTACAATTACCTACTATCAACAACATGATAATGAAGTATACCACACGAGGGCATGAACTAGAGATACCAATAATAGAGTATATGAAATAATACTAATTGACATAGTTCAACAAAGAAAGATTAAGGGTTACAAAATAATTATCAAAGGCTCAAAAAAACTTTAAAAAATGAATTATACATCAAACATAGTTCACTAGTGTGTATGCAATCATGATTAAGTGATAAAGCATACATCAAAAGATTAGAGGGAGAAGTAAAGGATTGCTGAACACCCGTCTGATCACATCTTCGCTATCGCTAAAGCCTGAAAAAATGCTAAATGGGTGACTAAACTAAGGTCACTCCATGAGTGTGAAAGATCATGCCCTGACCCGCGGGCCAGGCACACGACAATTGTCGCGGCAACCCGATGAGGGATACCCACACCACTCAACCCTCAAGTACCGCAAGTCTAACAAAACCCTAGAATAAACAACACTGAACTGAACATACAAAATAGGAAACACAAAGGTACATAGGGGAAGAAACAATATCATAACCTGATAGTAGAGTTCAAAGAAACAAGATAAACACAAATACAACAAAGTTTTTAATAAAAGTAGTCAGCATACAAGCTATACAATTACCACTCATATAAAAACAATCACACTAGTGGATCCATAATCTTGATACAATGAGTTCATGCTCAATAATAAACATACATAGGATTAAAAGTGGAAAAAGACAAGCAAGGGCATGCCCAGTACTCCGTCTTGCCGCAATGCCACTAGGTGCTAAAGCCTGGAAAAATGGCGAGGGTGAGTAACTAAAGTCACTCAGTGAATGGGTTAGCACAATTTTGATAGGATATACAAAATACTCAACCAAATCAATAAAACCTAGCTGTTGTAATATCACATATAGACTAAATCCCTTCAACATAAATAACAACATATATATGAGTAAAGAACCCATTGTAGCATACAAGAACCATTCTTGCTCAAATGAGAGTGTCCAAAATTTCAAAATCTAAGGATTTGCATAAACAAGTTTTAATAGCTTTGACATATAAAATGCGTCATCAAAACAATATTCCAAAATGATATACAGGATATCACATCTCTAGAGTTCCTTTGCATGAAAACATCAAATTTCTCAAAATATGAAATCAATATTTTGATAATCGAGGGGTGGTCTAAAAACCTCTCTTCACTCTAGCTATGGTCGAGACTAAGTCCAAAGCTAGTAAGGTCATCACGCCCTTGACATTAGACCATCGAGAATCTGTGTGGTGACCCCTGATACCCCCCTTGCGTATTCGCAAGTGCACGAGATGTACAAGTAGTAAAGTGTACCCAATAGAATCGGGTAGTTGAATCCACAGGGACTGGTATAGCTCTCGATACTTGCTTATTTCCTAATATCTAGCCAAAGGAAGAAGCGAAGGGGTTTTGGGTTGAAGAGATAGCATTGGAAAGGATAGTACCCTGGATTTATCCCCTTGACAAATGCAATAACTAGACAATGATTCAAGAGTTTTTTTTGGACCGTGGTGAACACTTATGAAGGGTTTAATAACGTACGTCCTCACCCAAGGCTCGAAGCAGACTCAACCCCTTCCCTAATGTGTGCCCTAGCTAGACGAGTAGAGATTACCCTTTAGACAGTGAGCCAATCTAGGGTTAACTAGCAACTTAAAATGCAATGGCTACCAAAGGGGAACTAGCAATGAAAAATCAACGCTCAAGTGGCTTTTGGCAATTCCCTCATTAGACTAGCAACATACAAGCATCAAGACAATCAACACATAGAAAGATAAGCAATATGAACAAAAGGAAGACCACAAGGAAACTCAAGAATCAATATCACTAAAATCAAAGCATTAGAAGTCAAGGTTTATAATCCAAGGTACCGAAATGACGATTAGCCCCTCATAATCTTACAATTAGTTGTAGGAAAGCAATAAGAGAAATAGAAATTGTCCATTAAACTCCGTTTTTTTGTTTCACAATCATGTTAGAGAAGGCTTGAGCAATGGTTGTCACCAATGATCCTCCTTTTCCACGTATATCTCCACTCCAGATCTAGCCCTGAACGGTGCTGACGGTTTCCTTAATGCATGCATCCAAAAAGAAAGGAGAAGATCCATTTGAAATCTAAACTTTAGGGCTTAAATAACCCTTTCCCGATGTAAGCACACCCGTGCTGATGGGCGTGCTAATGATTGTGCTTGGCTCTAGATCCTGGGAATTAATTTCTGCACAAAACCGGTAAATCGCATGGGGTAAACACACTTGTGCTTACTGCCTGTGCTTTGAGAGCATGCTCATGCAAGGAGCACAATGACCACGCTGATATTCCTATGAGATTTCTAGTAAAATCCATGGGGTAAGCATGCCCGTGCTTACCAATTGTGCTCCCTCAACACAATGGTACTAGGGGCAGCAAAGCTGTACTTCTTACTTCTGTGCAGACTCTAGTAAATCGCATGGGGCTTAGCACGCTCGTGCTTTTGACCGTGCTTTAGAGCATGGGTGTGCTTCGGACCTTGCTTGTCTTGAAACTTGTATTCCAACGTTGTTTTGCATCATAATTTATCTCTTTTTCATTCCTTTTTATACGAACTCTAATTATCTACAACATTTAGCAAAGCATACCTTAAGTAACATCAATTTGTCATAAAAACATACTAAAAGGACAAGTAAAACACTGATAAGTACTTGTGCGATAAGAATGCGAAGCGTTCTTTCCTTATGATGAGCATTACTTTTGTCAGGTTTTAGCGCTAATACGTGTGTATTTATGTACTTTTATGTAGGTTGGGTTGTGAGGCCGAGTATTTGTGAAAGAAGCCATTATAGATCGTTTTACGCATTATTTGGAAGAGATCTTGAGAAGGCTCAAACGCAGAGACATGAGTCAGGTTTAGAATGCTAGAATGTATCCCAACCTCCTTGTATTCAAGCTAAGGCAATGATTCGGAGGGGCACGAAGGCAGTTACATCCTAGTATTCCTGCTTGTGCATATTTAACAAGATCTCCACCAACGTGACTGTTTATTGAAGAACTAAGACGATCTACGACGTGAACGCGTGCCCGTTTATGTTACTTCGATGAAAGCATGGATTCGAGAGTATTTTGGGCCGTTACTGTAGCAATCACTACAGCAGGTACTGTTCACAGCCGGCCGAAGAAAGAGCAAAACAGAGGAGCCACACGGCGTGTGGAAATTTCACACGCATGTGCGTTAATTCCACAGGCCCGTGTGGAATATCCACAGGGGCGTGTGGAATCCCGATTCCAGCCCTATTTAAGGCCGATTTCAGCCCCGATTTCAACATTCTTTTCTCTATCTTTTTCCCAACTTGAGAGAAGGTTGCGGCTAGGGTTTTGAGAGGTATTGGCTAGGGATTTGGAGAGGTTCTACAGCTCCGATATCGTCATCTCTTTGGAAGAAGGTTGGTAAGGGAGCCTCTGTTGGATTGATTCGGCGAGGCGTATCTTATGCCAGACAAGGGGATCTTGCGAGTAGAGGATTCTCCACAAGACCATCGCCACGACTATCGAGGAGGTTTTTCCTATGGATTGTTCTCTTTTTACATTTGATTTCATTATCGTTTGTATTGTGCTCCATGGAGAGCTAAACCCCTAGTGGGTACTTGGGTATTTGTGAACCCATAGGATGTATTAGTTTCATTGAATCTTTTTATTATGCTTTCAATTAATTGATGCTATTATGAGTTCCAATCTTGAATGCTTGATTGTTTGAATATCCCCTTAGAGTGACACTAAGGTTTGAGAGTTCACGTGGTAACCCTTGTGAGTGAGTGACACACCACGAGAGTTAGACAAAAGCTTGATTGGAGAGGGTTGAGAGGGTAAGTCGAGAGGTACAGGAGTGTCCCCTTTCCCCTTCAGTGTGATAAATTCTACCTCCGTTCCTCGAGTTCTTTGCGGCCATAATAGATCAAATGAGCTAAGGGATGACCCTCCACTGGGGCTTAGTTGCAAGTGCAACAGAGTGAAGTGTTGAGGTGATTTTAGTATCTAGGGCTTAATTGTGGTTAGGGACCTTTCTTCTAGACCAAAGGGTTAGGTCTACAATTAGGAAGAGATTTATCACTTGGAATCCCCAGAGCTTAATGCAATCCTTCATACGAGTGCGAGGTTGAGAGGTTGTTCAACCTCTCCTCCGGGACATGTAGAGGATTAGGCTTGGTAACCCTAGATTCAGGGCCATGCAGTAAAGGATACCCCTGACTCACCATTGCATTAGTTAGGAAGCATAATAGAGAGTTCTTGCACTTGAAACGATTTTCCTAGGCGGATCAATACCCGAGTACCCCATCTTTATCGATTGTCTTACCTTCTCCTTTACTTTTGCTCTCTTTCGGGTTGCTTTACTTTTGAGAATTGAATCTTGTCACACATATCACTATTCATCTTTCATATAGTTAAGAAGCAAATTAAGTATTTTTATCCCTTTTTCCCTGTGGATACGATACCCCACTCACCTGGGATTTATTACTTCGACAACTCCGTGCACTTGCGGGGAGCATTGTCAAACACACAATAGAATATATATATATATAATGCACTCATCAACCCATAGTTCCCGATGTTTATCCAATCAGGCTTTTCCGTGCCACCTGAAGTGGACAATAAATCTTGGTTTGCATGCCACCTCTACAAGCTGGCCATGAAGGCTGCCTATGCAGTAGGAAAGGGCTATGCCCGATCACTATCAAAACCTGTGGAAGCTCAATAATATGAAATATACATATTGCCTAAAGTCCAGATGCAGCACAACATCCCTAAACTGGGAATAAAAATCCATGTCCCACAAGTATTGATGGCAAAAGCACACTAATATGTAATTATGGTTTATAAATCATTTAATCTCAAATATTAGTATGATCATTGACATTTTCTCTCAAATGTCATGTATTTCATAAAAACGACAATAACTTGGAAAGTATTTCCAAAATGGTCAAACCCTTGGTTCAACATGATAAACCATGAATCATTGCCATTCATATGAATAAGATAAACAATATATTCTATTAGAATTTATGCAATCGTATAACCCAATCACAGCTCAGGTGATAAAAACCACAACTAAGCTACTTCTCCACTAGCTCCTTGCCTCGTGGCGAGCCCTCACCACCTAACCAACTAAACATACACATAAACAACAATCAAGAATTAAAGAAAGGAAGACATGGATAAAACCCTAATTTCCACAATGCAAAGCAAACCCTATATGAGACCTAGGGTTGGCTCAAAACTAGATTTTAAGGTTTCCAATGTGATTTTAAGGGTTTGAGCTTCACTCTTAACCAAAGAATCCAAAAAAAAAATCAAGTTCTATCAATGCTACAATAATTCTACAGTGTTCAAGAACCCTAGCAAGAATTGGTTTCAAGAATACAATCAATCAAGTAAGCATAACAATGCAAAGTCATTCTACCAAGTTCGGTTAGCAATTAAGTAAGAGGAATAACAAGGATCAAGCCTTAATCCAACCCCTAGATCATTAATCCATCTAACAACAAGGGAGAGAAAGTAGATCTTTATCTCTAGATCATAAAGAGAGAAGATGGATGGATCTTAGGGCTCAAAACTTGGAAGAACAAGACCAACAAAGCCTCATTTCTTGCTCCAAAGAACACCCAATGAAGGGGAAGAAAGAGAGGAGGAAAGAGAAAACCAAAGAGAGAAAGAGAAAATACAAGCAAAAAAAAGGCCAAAAAGGGCTTAAAACTTAACTAGGGCTCACCGTACGGTTGCCCTGTGGGCACAGGGGCCTTGTAGGCACCTACTTGGGCACTCTCAGTGCGCCCTACGAGTGTAGGCAACCTGCAGGGGTGTGCTTGGCACGCCCTGTGCCCACTTCGCGAGTGCAGGCTGCCCGATGGCTGCCCAACAAGCACAGGTACGTTACCTAACCTTCGGTCCAAGCCACGAAGGCGTGCACTCACACTCACGCTCAACCGTGCGAGTCCAAAAATGACTTGAACACACTCAAATGGGCTCAGTCTAAATGACCGGGGCAAAAATAAAGAGACTCGAACAAAAGTTTAAGTCTACACACACGAAAAGTTGAAACACCACAGACATAGCGCCAAAAGAGTCCTCACATGAATTCATAAATAATAATAATAATAATAATAATAATAATAATAATAGTTTCTTAAAATCATATAATAAAGTATACTTGTGAACATCTCAAAGGAAGAGCATAGGGTTTTTCTAACACTTTGGAAATCCAAACATATCTCAAAAATATGTTTTCTTTAAAAATACTGAAAAATGAGGAAAACATTCATTATCAATTTGTAATAGCCTAAAAACTCTCTAACCATAGTTGTGGCTACGACTAGGTCCGGAGCCACCAAGGCCCTCATCACCTTGACATTTACTCACTGAGACTCGTGCAGTGATCTCGTATCTCAGTGCATTAACACTCATTTGAGAAATTCAACACACCTCCGAAAGGGAAACATGATCTGGGTCCACCACGCTGCCTCTAAAGGCCTGACCGTGAGGACCCCCTACTACAGTAGGCGGGTTAGAACCCCATCACCATCAAAACATAGTCATAGAGTAAGGCTGGAGCCCATATCATAACAATAAATTGTTAACATGATCAAGTGACACAATAATATATAGTAAGGAGTTCTATTTCTCCACATTTCACAACATAAAATTTGACAAACTCAAGTTTCATAAAAAAAGCCATTCTTTGATCTTGAAAGATCAATTCAAAAGTGTTTATCTATGATGGATTTGTAAATTATATGCATCCAACAATATATATATATATATATATACATGGGTCCATTTGGTGGACATGATAAGAACGATAGGATATGATAGGCAATCATATTCTGCTGCTGTCCTTTGTTTGGTCTGCTAATAGGATATGATAGTCTTATCCTATTGGCCCACTTTATCATACCAGAGACATGATAATGAATCCTATGGGGGGAGTCAGGATAGAAACAAGTAGGATACGATAAAAATAAATAAATTTACCTTTTTGCCCTATTATTTGGTTTGTCTCCCTTATCTAGGGTTTCATTGTATCTTTTTTTATCTTTTAAACACGATGCTTGGGACAAGAAACTTGTCAACAACTAGATAAAATACTAATTTCACTATTTTAATCATGTCTTATTTTTAGTTTCTCTAGTCTAATGATTTTTTTTTCAAATTAATTTTGATGTGATCTATTTATTTTCCATTAATGAGCTTTATTACTCTAGCTTTATATCATATTGATGAATTTGTGTATAGTTTCTCCAATGAAATATGCATTAACTATAGTTTTTGCAAGTTGGTGATATTGCAATCTATATATTTGTGGGCATTATTTATAAGTTATTTATTTTTTTAAAAATTTAGAATATACCAATAAGTAAATCATTAAAGAAAAAATTCAAAAAAGTCTATTTTAAATATATATATATATATAACTATATTATAAAGGGTAATTTTGTCTATTTACATTCCATTCATATCATATCATGTCATTATCTGGTCCACTTCAAATATAAAATAGGATAACAAAATGCTATCTAATGGTTTATCCGGTGTACATCACACATATGATAGGACATAAGCTTATCATGCCCATATCCTTTCCTACTCCTATCCAGCCCTCATATCATATCCGTCCATATCCTATCCTATCCACCAAACAGGCCCTATAGGTATATGTATATATTGAAACATATAATCAACCGTGTGAGATACACTTATTGATAGGGTGATTACACAGGCAAAATCATAGCACATATCAACTAGAAAACTTACAAAAATAATACAGAAATATGAAACATTATAATAAAGATAATTGAAATCATTTGGAAACTAATGGAGCTATGTAATACAACATAATCCCACTCATAAACTTAGGGAGTCGGGGGTCGCGATGTGGCTACTCCTCTGCTAGCTCCTTGTTTCTAGTCGATGCTTCACACCCTAAGACCACACCAACCCAATGCAAAGAACTCAACAAAAGAATGATTGAAAACAAAATAAAATGCATGAATGCAAACTCTAACCCTAAAATGCAATGCTAGTCCAATCAAGGTTTGTGTAGGGCTCAATCTTGAGCCCAAATTGATCCATATGAATTCACTTGGGAGGGATCTCCATTCAAGGTTAAGAAAACAATGGAAATGAAATGAATTCATCAGTGATACATTAATGCTACAGTGACCCAGTGATTTCAAGCATGAAGGCAATTCAAGATTTCAACAAGATTGGGGAGAAAACAAAAGGTTATTATACTTTCATGAACATTCTTCACATCATACAAAAGAAAACATTGCAAGAATTAAAGCTCAAGAACCATTATCCACCATAAACCCTAGATCCATTGTCATGCCCCGGTCCCGGCCCTGCCGGATACGGTGTTCGAGACAAATGAGCATAGACCCACAGGGCATGAACCATATAGGCTTGCAAGGTCTTAGAACTTAATTTAAAGTATACAAAATTATAACAAATTAACTAAGTTATAAGATTACAGACTCTACAGAGTACATAGTGTAGGGATACAAGAAGTCCAAAATATAAAATATAGAAACCAGATCAGACAAATACAACTCAACCTCTACAACATGACAGAGCATCATCTATTGGCAACCTTTTTTAAGTCCACATAGGTCTACCTCTCTTGATCTGGAAAAAATATTTGAAACAATTTTATGAGCTTACTAGCCCAGTAAGTAATTCTCTGAAAAATATTTATTATCAACAGGATTTATAAATCTCAATTTCAAACATTAAGATTAATTCAAAGTTTAAATAGAGTTTCAAACAAATACAAAATAAATAATCTATCAAAGATATAGTTCCAAAGTAATACCATTATCCAAGAATACTAAAATCAAAAGAATATCAGATTTCAAAAGTGCAAATCAGAAATATAATAAATCACCAAATATGAGCAAAGTTCTCCAAAGCATAATTATTTTCCAATTGGACTAAACCAGGGAATTCAGAAGTGTGGTTAAAAAAATTACCAGATTTACAAAATAATATGTCTCTAAATTTACTATAAATATCAGAAGTCATTTATTTACCATCATGACTTAAGACTAAAATATCATATGGCCATTATTATTTCACTGATGGACACAGTGTCAAATGATTGGTATTATTTCACTAATAGGCACAGTGCGAAACTTCAGTTTCATTTTTCCAGGAATTCTTGTCGACAAGGTCAATGATTAACTCCCATTGACAGGGTTGAGTATAGTTCATTTGGAGACAAAAACATTCAAATAAAACTTGTAGTCGAAGTACAGAAATATTCACAAATTTCCCAAATATACATACAAGTACAAATACAAAATTTCATGATCCCACTTTAGTGGAGAAAAACCAACAAATTTTAAAATAACAAATAATTAATAATAAGCAATAATTTGGGAAATGGAATAAAATAAAATAATGGGTATATGATCAATAATAAATAAACATGTAAATAAGGAAATACTTATTTTCCTCAAATAATTAAGTATATTTGTGAAATAATTAAAATCTCTAGATAAATCATCTATAAATTTCAGAAAATTTTATAATTTCAAAATATGGAATTTTACCGATGGATTACTTACCTGCTACCAATCAAAACTCCAAATCCCATCCGAACCCCAATTTCAACCCTCATCAAAAGTCCTATAGACATAAAACCAATATAACGTCTCAATAAATATTCCTGAATCATGATCCAACATACATGTAAATTATGCCATATTCACAACAAACCTTAGTGACCTGAAAGATTTCTCCCAGGATAAAATTTTAGTCAATAATAATTCTCAAGAAATGGTAATTAGATTAGCTAAGTATATTTATACATAAAAACATATTCAAAGGGAGGATTACATTCTTGCAAATGAGCATATCAAAATGGTTGCAGATTTTACAGATGCTTAAAAATGTAAAGCCTTTACTTAAACATTAAATGCTCACCAACAAAGCATTACTCAACCATATCCTCAAGTCTTTATCATCATTATTCCAGCCCATATTTCTAAATCTCCAACAATGAACACCAATGAAGCAAATATAGAACTCCCCATGGTCTAGATTTATTGAAATCAAGCATCTTCCCAACATTCACGGGTCCAAAACCAAAACCAATTTTATAACATAAGAGATGATTGTATAAAAGTCATGCTAGTACAAATCTAACAAATTCAGAGAATCATATACTCACCACTCTATCAACTTTCAACGTTTAACTACTCTATGAGCTCAAAAATGAATCCAAATCTTTGTATTCGAGAAGGCAACACAATGGCGTTTGAAAAGTAGCACGATGGCCGGATCGGACGGTATCCGGTCCCATTCAGGACACTAAGCATCAGATCACCCACCAGTAGTTTTTGATCTCTTCTTCACTTGCAACCCTCCCAAATCTCTCTCTCTCTCTCTCTCTCTCTCAGGAAAAAGGGGTAGAAGAAGGGATGCTAATGGCTTGGGCTCAACAATAGGATGACTACAAACAAAGCTAAAAAAACAAGGCTTCATGGATTCCTGGGTTTGCATAACTTAAAAAAAAAATCCTTGAATCTAAGCTTTGAAACTTTGTTACAAACAAATGGAGACAAAACAATACTGGGGCCCACATCCATCATCTAGGAGGAAACATGAATAAACAAAGAGGAGAAAACCATACTTGATGACTTCAAGAAGAAAAAAAAGAAGTGAAGGATTAATCTTCAACCCACAAGCAAAGGAGGTGGACATGATGGGGAAGGATCTCATCCAAGAAAGATGAAAGGAGAAATAAGAAAGAATGGTTAGAAAAGGGGAAGAAAATTTTGGGTAAAAGACCAAAATGCTCTCACCTTGATACCCTGAAAAAGCCTCACATGGGTGTGTATCACATCCACACAGGCGTGTGTCACTCAGTGTGCCTTTCTGCCGATTGCTACAACATCATGCTTCAATATTTTTGCTATAGTACTTTGTTCTAAGTTCTTGAGAGTTACATGGGCAAGGTACACGGTCGTGTAAATGCTTGTGTAGTTCCTAAGTTTACACTCGAGAATTCAGAGGGTTGCACAGATAGATACATGTCCATGTAGTTTTCTAGCCATGTATTCTGCAGAAAAATGCATAAATGACCATTCTACAATCATGCACTCCACATATTACTCACGAAACTTACATCCTAGCTTAATCAATTGGTCATGATAAATTTTTGTGCGTTCCTTATAAGTACGAGAGTTTTCATATGACATTTGTTGCCATTCGTCTAACTCACCCAATTAGAGTTTCCTTTTTTCCCCACGGCTTCTAAATAAAAGTTTAAAAACCTAGTTGCCCAATGGCATGCTTTTCCATAGACAAACTAGTACAGCGAGGTTCCAAAGGTGTCTTATAAGCTGTCTTATATGACCAAAGAGCATCATTAAATTTTTCAGACCAATCCTTCCTACCGATGGTTTATTGTCTTTTCTAGGATTTGTTTCAATTCAAGATTAGAGACCTCTACTTGTCTACTAGTTTAAGGATGGTATGGAGTATCCACTCAGTGAGTGACACTATATTGTAAAAGTGTGTGCGTCTATCGCTAATAATTACCCTAGGTGCCCCTAAACAGAGAGAATAACCTCTTCAAAAACCTGCAAACAACTCTACTATCATCAGAAGGCAAAAGCTTGAGCCTCAACTCACCTTGACATATAGTCTACTACTACCAGGATGTATTTATTTCCAAAAGAAGTAGGGAAATGACCCATGAAATCGATACCCCAGACATCAAAAATTTCAAAATTAATAATGGGGTTTTGAGGCATTTTAAAACTGCAAGAAATGTTACCTGTGATTTAACAATTGTCACAACATTGAATGTACCTTTGTGCATTATGAAAAATGGATTACTAAAAGTAGCCAGCTTCAAGCACTTTCACCATAGTTTTGTTGGGGCTATAATGTCCTCCAACGGGAATCAGATGACTTGATCTGCACAAACTTGAAACAAGTATGGGTCGTCCCATATATAATGCTTCACATCTGTAAAGAATTTCTTTTTAAGATTCGAAGCTATATCCTTAGGAAGGACCCAAGCTATGAGATAATTTTCAAGGTCTATGAACCAAGGTGTATTGACTTTACCCAATGTATTAATAGAGTAGAGATGCTCTTTAGGGAAGAAATCATTAATGCCCACTTCTTCTTGATGTTTTTCCCCTAGGTACTCAAGTCTTGACAAGTGATCTGTTACTAAATTCTTTGTGCCTCATTTATCCTTAATCTCCACATCAAATCTCTGCAAAAGCAAAACCTAACGAATTAATCTTTGTTTGGCATCTGTTTGTTAAACAAATAATGAAGTGCGGAATGATAGGAAAAAGCTATGACTTTGAACAAAATAAGATAGGGACAAAATTTCTAAAATGCAAAAACCACATCTAGTAACTTCTTTTCGGTGGTGGTATAGTTTTCTTTTTTATCATTCAGAGTTTTACTAGCATAGTATGTAGGTTGAAAGTGATTGCCCCTTTGTTGTCCTATGATATCCTTGACTGAGTGATCACTCGCATCTCACATGATTTTGAATGGGAAATTCCAATAAGGGGCTATAACAATCGGTGCATTCACTAGTCTCTCTTTGAGTGTCTCAAATGTTGATAGGCATTCGGTGGAAAATTCAAAAGGCATGTCTTTCTCTCAAAAGCTTAGTGAGAGGCCGGGTTATCTTTGAAAAATTCTTGATGAAAATGGCGGCAAAAACCCGGCATACCCAAGAAAGCTCTTTGTGGCTTTTACTGAGGATGGAGGTGGAAGCTTCTTGATAGTTTCAATCTTTGCTTGATCAACTTCTATCCCATATTGAGATATTTTATGCCCCAAAACTATTCCTTCACGAACCATGAAATGACATCTTTTCCTAGTTCAAAACCAAGTTTGTCTCTTCATACCTCCGTAGGACCTTCCTCAAATTGTTCAAGCATTGTTCAAAAGAGTCCCTAAAGAAATCATCCATAAACACTTCCATAATATCTTCAATAAGGTCATCGAATATGGCGGTCATACAACGCTAAAAGGTGGTAGGCGCATTACATAGGCCGAAAGTTGTATTCTCTTGATCTTCTTGATATATTGGAATATGAATATATCCTGACAACCCATCTAAGAAATAATAAAACATATGCCCAGATAATCATTCCAACATCTGATCGATGAATGGGAGAGGGAAATGATCTTATAACAGTATGAGTAGGGATTGATTCATTTCTTTCATTAGTGATAACCTTCATTCCTCCCTTCTTAGGTATGACCTGTACTGGGACTAACCCATGCACTATCAAAAATTGGATAAATTACCCCGACATCCAGTGGTTTGATCACCTTAGTTTTTACCACTTCATTCATGTTCAGATTCAATCTCCTCTGGGGTTGGACAACTGATTTGTAATCCTCTTCCATTAAGATCTTATGGGTACAAAGTGAAGGATTTATACCCTTGATGTCAGAGATCTTCCATGCAATTTCCCCTTGATGTTCCCTAAGAACTTCAACTAGCCTCTTCTTTTGCTCAATAGATAGATGAGCTGAGATAATGATCGGTAGTTTAGAATTTTCAACCAAAAAGGTGTATTCTAAATGCTCCGACAGTTTCTTCAATTTGAGTTCAGGTGGTTCTTCAATTGAAGTTTTTAGTTTCTCATTTTAAATACCCAATTGCTCTTCTGCAATTAGTTCATCCGTCTCTAGTGATTGCAAGGTACTGTCATTCTCTTAATGAAACTTTGAGCTCTCCCTCTTGTTGCTCTCCTAATGAACATACAAAATGATCCAATACCGTTTCTAGTATTTGTTGTCTTGAATTCTGAAAATGTTTTGATTCAAACTGAAATAGCTAGTTACATAACTTGGTCATTGTATCCTCCTTGCTACCTTATGTAGAATAATCACTCTTACCCCAGTAAATTTGTTGCATAACATTATCCAACCTTTCATTCTTAATGGCCAACTGTTCAATTAATGCACGGATCATCTTTATAAGGATGACCTAAAAATAATTGACAACAGAAAGGGTTATACAAGTGTGTCCAAGATGAAACAAGTAAAGACTTGGAATTAATTAGAATATAAATGGCTAAAATGACAAATATTTAAGTGTTCCTAATATCACTAATCTTCCCCGGTAATGGCACCAAAAAACTTGATGGGGACGCAAGTGTACGTGCCAATCACGTAATAAAATGTGCGTGAGTATAGAGTGTCGGTCCACATGGAAGAAAAATGTATATTAGTAATAACTCTAGAATCGAAAAATAGCCTGAATAGTGGAGTGTTTTGTGTATGAACAAGAGCAAATAAAAACAAGAAAATATGGGAAAATAACAGGAGAGAAATCAAGGAAGAAAGTCATGTATGGGCATTGCATCCCTCTAGGGTTATGAAGTATAGGATAATAGTTGTTCTAAACATGCAATCCTATTTGAACCAAAAGGTTTTTAGACATATACAAAACCCCGATTTCTCAATTGAAATATAACTGAATAGGTGTAGAGCTGATACAGACATCGACACAATTGCATTAACACTCTATAAATCCTTATTGTAGACTAATGATAATTTAAGTAGATAATCTCCCCCTAAGGAGAGATTATCCCTAATCTGAATACAGAGCATAAATGCAATTTTTCCTAAAATCCGCTTCACATGATTACAAAGAGCTTGAAATTATTATTAGTCCACTTGGAAGGATTGTGGGAGACAAAGTCTTTCTAAATAGCCTAACGAGAGGTGTGCCTACTATCCTCTCGAATTACAGTAAGTCTATGCTAGGTGGGAATTTCTTTCTCGTTATGTAGTAATATAAGGTATGATAGCTAAGGCTTTCGCCTCGTTAGCAATCAAGCATTCAATCACACAATTAGACTCAAATAGATATGATTGCAAATAAGGAATCAATTAAAGCATCAAAGTTCCAACAACCAAAGTCAACAAAATAAACTCTAGAGTTCAACTATGCCCAAACATCTACAAATTAGCTCTCCATTAATGGAGGACAGGCATTCAAGATACAAAGAATGGAGGAAAACATGAAAGCTACTAAAACCCTCTTTTAATCCCTTAGGATGAAGAATCGTCGAAGAAACTCCAGGCATGCTACTAAGATGAGCTTGACATCTATGATCTTCAATCCGCTTTAATGTAGATCAAATCCATTTCCAAATTACTCCTAAAGTGCTGGAATTCATCTATTTTCTTCCTTAACCTCGCCTCCAAGAATTGCCTCAAAAAAATAGAAAGATGGAATATAGAATGCCCTAAAAATCCTCATAAGTTATATTTATACCCGACTGCTTACGGGCTACTTATGGGAGTAAGGGCTAGGTCGTAAAGGAGCCGGGGAAGATAGTTGCAAGCCTTACGGGAACGCTTATAGTCGTAAGCCACATCCGTAAGGTTTTTTGTTTGTATTGCGGTCCAACATACTACTGAAGGGTTGGACTGTAAACTGCATTGTTCTGCTTCTTGCAATTGTCCTTATGGGCATAAATTGTTGTCGTAAGCTCCTCTGGATGGTCCTTATGAGCATCCTTACAGGCATAAACCTTGCTCGTAAGGTTATCTGAATTGGCTCTAAATCCTTCTTATGAGCATAAGCATGCCTGCAAGGTTCTCTGAATTTGACTTACAGCCGTAAGCCACCTAGTTTGCCTTGTCCTTGATATAATGATGTCAAGAGAGCTCCAAACTCATCGTTTTAGGTCTAGAATGCTTCCTTTGGCTCTCACTCATCTTAAGCACTGCCCTAAGCCTAGTTTAAAACAAAACACACTGTATTTAACATCGAATTCCATAATATGTTCTAATACATGCCAATTGAGTATACAAATTAATATGAAATATATAAACATTGTACACTTATCACCATGACGACCTTTTCATTCCCCAAGGTGCCTTCCTACCTTAAGGTTGTGGCTTTTGTTGCTTCACTCTTGCAAGATGCTTTTAGCCATGATGTTAGAGAAACAACAATACATAGCGGGAGGTCTCTTACAAACTTGCTGATGTAAGGGGTTGAGGAGTGAATAGATGGTGCCATGTGGTGAAAGGATCATAGAATGGTTTTTGTAATCATGCTTCATGAGAAGATAAAAAGGGTGAATAGATGGAGAAGGGTACCTAGAACGATTACATCGTGTCTCCTCGAGACTATAACCATTCCAACTGCGATTTTCCAATGGTTGATGGAGCCAAAGTTGATGGAGAGTGAAACTTTGGTCATTCCCTAGCACTTGACATCTTCATCAAATTATATAAAAGGTAACCTTGTCAATGAATAGAAGGACTGAAAAATAAGTGCTACAGAAAAGATGGACCTTTTTAGGAATATTGAAATTTGGGTGGACCATGTGTGGATTCTTAGAATTGGGAGAGATCTTTTACTCATTTTTCCAAAAATTGGGGATTTTTGGATTATTTTTTTTTCTAATCGGTACTTAAAATTAAAATGGATAAATGCAAGTCACATAACTCATCACATAACTGAGTTGGTGAAAATTGAATCTCTCGAAGAGAGAGAGAGAGAGAGAGAGAGAGAGAGAGAGAGAGAGTTATAACTCAATTGAAAAGTATATGATAACCATTGTTTGCACACATTCGTAGACATCCGATGATGAAAAGTAAGATAGAGAGTATGAGAAGGATGTGTGGGGTTTGGATTAAGAAAGAGAGCATGCTCTTGGAAGGGCCGGAGGGGGAATTGGACATTGATCCAACAACTCTCATGAACATCCGTAAATTTCAAATCTATGGGCTTTTGTAGAAGTATGATATTAGGAGTATTATTAAAACCCCTAAAATCTTGAAGAAGTATGATAATGACAATTTTATCTTTATTGGGATTATTTACTCTCATTGATGCACACTCACTATCTCTCTTTTAAGTAAACTTCATTGAATAAGATGGGTACAATTAAAAAATTAGAATCAATGCTTGTAGAATTTTTAAAAGTAACAAATAATTTGAAAAAAAAAACTCCTAACATGATAGGTAATTTGAACTAAAAGGAATACTTTATAAATATATATACATATAGAAATAATTTGCAATGTAAAAATAAAATTCCAAACCCAGTATAATCTAGTAGAGTGGATAAAGTATTCCCTCGCATACATGGGAGCGAGTGCTCAAATATGAGGTTCACTATACATGAGATGTAAGGATCTTGTGCATAGTGGGTCATACGGCCCTTGGTGTGAAAGTAGACTTACAATCCAATTTTTGTGCTATTGGGTGAGAGTGTATGGCCGAATGTTCAATTTTCGACTGGGAGCATACTGTAATGACTTTGTTCAGATCTAGTAAATTCAAGCACAAATTCAGCACTCACACTGTATTTCAGTAAATTCCCAGATGTCCTGCTCTAAATCAGAGCTCACTGATTTGAAATTATCACTAATTTTGCTCAAGAAAACAACAATTGAATCTGATGCACTGAACTACATTCAAGCAATAGCAGGAATAAACTCAGATCTAGTCTCTCAAGAGCAATCACAAAAGTAATAATACTGTTTAACAGTTCTCAAAGACAACCAAAGATCATTAACTGGAAGGAAAAAAATAAGAACAATCAACAAGAAAGTAAGATAAACTAAACCCGGTAGTGAATCACCACCGAGCTCCTCTTCCTAACTCCTCAGAGAAAGGCCTTTGATTCTTCTTCCATGATCTCCCTCCTCCTCCAATTCATCTATTTATTCTAATAGATAATCCTTCAGACGAATGTTGGCTCTCCTCAATCGTTGATTCTTCTCAATCTCCATCCCGACCGTCAAATGGGCATCTTCCTTTTCAACAGATTCCTCCACGTGTCCTCCAGATGATGATTCATTCAACCCAGGTGTCATTGCAGCCGCGTCCTTTGATGGAGACTTGGTCACGTGACCTTTCACTAATTCCTCATCTTCTATTGGTGTGAGTTTATATCCATCAACAGACCCCTTTTTAGTCTTCATTTGTCCGTCCTCTGCTGAAATTACCTTCAATTTCAAGGGTAACATTACACATACCCTTGACAGTTGTAATTGTCACAAAAATAAAAATATCAAAAAATAATATAAAAGAAAATAAATAAAAATAAAATAAAATCGCCACCTAAAATTAAAATAGATGAATTCCGAGTTACATTACTCGCCAGACAACTGAGTTGGTGAAAACTGATCCTCACGAAGGGAGGGAGAGAGAGAGAGAGAGAGAGAGAGGGAGAGCAATGGCGGGCTTGTTGGCGTGGGCGGCGGACGTGGTGGGTGGCAGCGGGCAGAGTGACGAAGGGGAAGACGACGAACGAAGGTCAGTACCGGCGTTGTTCACGCCGGAGCAGCAGAGTCGCGCGCGGGAACTGGACGACCGCTCGAAGTCGCTGCGGCGCTCGATCCAAGATCTACGCCTTAGAATCCCCCCTGCTCACATCGCACAGCGCCTTCCCCACCTCCACGCCCACTCCGTTGCTTCCAGCAACGCACTCGCTCTCCAGCTCAACGCCCACTCCACTACCCGCGAGCAGGTTTGGGAATTTCGAGTGCTTTGCCTTTTGTGATTTTTATTTGGGGGTTTGTTTTTGGGTTTTCATTTGAGTTTATTGAGATCTGTTGATTCATTTTGTTTATTTTCATTTAATTTGATAACTCTTATCTTGAAATGAGGACTTTTTCGAATTTTGATGGCTTTTTAGTGATTCTGATCTTTAGGGTTTGTTTCTTATCATTGTTGGATTCTGTGGTTCACTGTCTTTAATTAGCTCTGAACTCAAAATGAGTCCTTTTTTACCGGACGGGGATTCTCTCTCTCTATTTGTTTGTCTTGAAATTTCACATTTCAAGGGGATTTTTTGGCATAAGACAAGGTAATTCATTAGTTAATTTGATTTTATTTTTTATATGAGAAACAGTTCATCCATGCATTTGGATTATATTGATGAAGAGTGTTAGAGATATCATTCTTTGAATAGGTATTTTGGCGGTTGTCCTGTGTGAATCTTTCATTTTGGAAGATATAATAGATTTTGAGTAGCTTTAAGGAAACAAAAATGCATTCTATAATCTTATTTCCAAGAAATAAGAAGTGTTAAACAAAAAATTAAAATACTAAGTAAAAAGAATTATAGTCTATAACAACTAACAAATTAAGGATAGATAAGTGAAAACATGAGCGCTTGCGTGGAGTTTCAATTATCATATCTGAAGTCATTTTAGGACTTGAAGGTTCCTGTGTGAGATATCCTCTTAGCTCCTTGAAAGCACAAATGGAAAAGATATTGCCATTTCAAATATCATGAATTTTTCTAAATCTTTCCTTGCACCACATTAAATGGGATTTAATATTGAAGAGAAGCTTGTAAGTATGTCTGAAAAGTGTGGTCCTTGGATTTTGTAGCATTCAACCATCTATTTCTCTATTTCTCTATTTCATATTCAAGTCAAATGCGTCTTTTTTTTCTGCGCCTTCCTCTCATATCGTCTATTCACCTAACTTCTGTACTGATCCTTTGTCTAGGCACAATTCCGAGAGGTCACTTTGCTTGAAGAAAATGCTGCATATGAAAAAGCTATATCAAATTGTCAGAAGAAGATTGATGATAAGGTGCATGAAGCTGAACTGCTTTGCAGTAAACTCAAGGTCAGGGCCTGCACTTTTTGGTATTTTCTTTATTCTAGAATTAACTGTACATGCTGTAATCATTAACGCTTCAGTTTTAACTGCAATACCGATTCGTGAGATCTGATGCCAATTCAATATTTGTATGTGAATTCATGTGATATGATGTTTTAAGCATAAATGTTTCAGATTTAATGTCATTAAAAATTCACTAGATCATGGCAAAGAGTTGGAAAGTGCTTGTAATTCAATCTACTCTGTTATAATTCAATCTTAAATCTTTTGCTGAACTTGACTAATGAAAAGCTAGACCTGGTGTCAAATTATCAACTGACGTTTCATGGGTTACAGATTTTATATTATGAATCTTCATCTATTCTTACACAAACTCTTTTGTTGAACAACCTGACCATAAATCAGCCATTGTTATGATTATCAGTAGCACTTAATTGCTGCCTTCCCGGCTACTGAGTAATTTTAGTAATAGTATTGAATATTATAATTGCACTGATGCCACTTTGCAAATTTATCCATGGCCAGTTTTTTTTCTCTTGTTTCTGCACAAATTTCCTTTTTCTCTTGTTTCTGTGCAGTTTCCTTTTTAGTAAACATCATTTTAAATATGGATGAATTGAAAACCCAAAAGTAAAGAGGGGTTGGCTCATTTTAGAAAAAGATTGTAATATACTAGCATAAGCATAATGCCCAGCATTATGGAAAACAATTATATAGCATAAGGTTTTTGATTCATCTATATCTGCCCAATCAAGTAAATAGCTCTGATTCACTTATTTATAGATGCCAATCCAGCTTATTATTTAGTAAATGATGCATTTTTAAGTCTTTTTTACTATCAAGAAAACTCTTCTTGGCATTATGCTGCCAAAGGCTGCTGTTAGAGGGTGTTGTTCTCTATGGATCTGTTCATATTACCTAATTGTGAAGTTAATGCATCAAATTTGCTTCAGTATTGCTTTAAGAGAAGTATGGCTTGTGCAACCATTTAAGCGATTTGAACTAGCAACTTCTATAAGCTATCAGGTGAAGATCATTGCTTGAAAATGCTAACCTTGATCTACAAGATTTAGACTTATATTCATCTTTGGCTAGTCTCATGTGGAACAAAGTCTTGCTGTGATTTTTGTGTTACTTGATGCACATAGTTTTCTTTTTATTATCCTCTATTATTGTTTATTATTATTTTGTACAGCTGTTTATTATCCTAGAAACACAATTAAAATTATTATGAGTGCGGTGCACAGATTCTTGATATTGAGAAGTTTCTATATATTGTTTAAGCACACAACTCAATGGCCATTTCATTAATATGAGAGGATGGTACAGAGGATAAAGGCTCCTGGCATGTTTGTGAAGGGCAGCATGTGCTCAGTCTTATTTCTCTTTAGTTTGAGAAGATTGTTTTTGTCACACTGACAAAAACCTTTATTGGTATATTTTCGTCTGCCAAGTTTTTGATTAAAATTTGTCCAAACCTAAATGATTGTTGGTTTTCATATTTCTGGAATAATTGGAAGCCTTAAATCCTGTTGTGAGAAATTAGAAGCTCCAGTTGTAAGCAGAGTATTGTGCATTTACTTTGTGCACAACATAATATGAAGCTTATTGGATGTGGATGGGTAGACATTCTTAAGTTCACATCACTGACTAGTCTGGCATCAACATTGACTTGAAATTCTTTGAAAATTTCTTAGTATTATCTATTTTCTTTGAATTGCAGAGGTTTTTTTTCTTATCTTTTGCCAGTGGACTTTACTAATTCTTTCCTATACTTCCATCAAACTTTGCATGAGACCTTTTATTTTTTTCATGTCATTGAGTTTTGACTTTCATTGGTTGCTTAAGCATTTTACTTTTGAGAAGTGTCATGGGGTACCTCATCTTGTGTTGAAGAAAGCCCACAATGGAGATTCTCTGGCTTAACAAGTGGATTTCGTTTAGGATCTTTACCAAAAATTCTATTATTTCTAGAATAAGAGCCAAACAGGCAATTCACCTGGTTGATCACAATCCTCAGTTATTCTCTTTCCAAACGCAACCATTGTGTTAGATTAATATGATAGCAAGGGTGTAAATGCCTACTTACCAAAATAGTGCTTACACATGGATGGCAGTATGTTTTGGAAACACAATGAAAAGACCAATCAAAAGATTCTTTTTTTTTAGTAAAAAAAGGTTCTATGGGCAATTTGCAAACATGCATAGCCATAGATGTATGGGAGTAAATTGAAAGAATAAGGCGTTAACATTTGATTCCTTCTTGTGCTATTTTCATGGCGGCCTGATCTAATTTTGCCTTTAAAATATTTAGAATCATAAATCTTGTATATTTCATTAGATAAATTCTGAATCAAGAAGTATTCTAATCAGGGGTAACTATCATTCTAATAAATTTTATAAATGATTGACATAAAATTAGCATGTCACATTTGCGTTATAGGCATCCATCCGTGCGCGCGCACACACAGACACCCCCTCATATAAATATAGATTATGTATTCTTATAATCTTATTTCAATCAATTTCAACACTGTGCAAACTGGAATTAACTTAGCCAGAAACTTGTGCAATTCAGTGTTGAGTCTGGATCTAAGAACTTTATTTTAAACCTTATGAAATCATTGTCGTGTTTGTATGCTATTTGCATATAATTTTTATTCCCAATGGCTTTACTTGTGAACGTCATTTGTTAAGTATTCCTGCTTTGTAGGAATTGGACATGATGGAGAAAATTTTAAAGGACGAGCTGGAAAAAGCACTTGCTGAAAATAGTCAATTTGGGAGGTTATCAGATAATATAAGGAGCATGCAAGAACCCCATTTAGAGAGACAACCTTCAAAAAGCAGCAAAGTGAAACAGTTAGAAGACAAGAAACATGAGCTGGTTTCTTTTATTCTTAATTTTTCACAAAGATAATGACATTTTATGTATGCTTGTTGCTAATTATTCCCCCTTTTGTTTCTAGAGTTTGATGGAAGAAAACTTGCAAAGTTTGGAGAACCAATGGGCATCAGTTCAACATGAATCAGCGAGACAACCTTCTCCAGGTATATTTAAATATGCTTTTGGGGCAAGATAGCTCACAGAATATATCCTTGACCTTTTGTTGACTTAATTCTTGTCTTTCAATGGGACCTGTATATTAAAACTCTAGCAAAATCTGATGAGAGGCACTTGCAAATACAGCCCTTTTGATCATTTCTTCACATGTACCTGCAGTAGCATTTAAGTAATGACCCTTGGTTTCACCTGCTTCGGCCTTGTCACTTTCTTGTGCTGTATGGAATTAAGGCACAGCATTTATTTACCTTTAAGCATGCTTCTGTGATATGTGAAAAGATGGCTTTTAACATTTGACTCATGTGAATATTAAATTTGAAATTGTCATGCCATAACCAAGGGAAGTACAGAATCAACACTGCCAAGTTAAATAAATCTTAGGAGAAATGGGAATGAAAATCATGCCCAATTGAACTTGATGGGTCTAAAGTGTAGGATAATCTAGTAAAAGCATAAATGTAACTTGTTGAAATGATTGTTATGTAAGACTGTTCTAGCGCCTGGACCCAAGAAGACATACGTTTCCTGTGTTAATTGTAGTCTTGGAAACTAGTTGAGCTGCATTGAACTGCAGTTGGTTGATCACAAACTTTACTGCCAGGCAGCTGTAGTTCTTATATGTTAACTAACCCAAGATATTTTTGTAGAGAAAGGTAAGAACTTTTTGCTAGTTCTCTTTTTGTCTATTTATCCAGTGATTTTGTAATTTATATGATTAAAGTAATCATTATTTTTTAGTATAATAATAAGCTCTTTCATGTGTAGCTCAACGAGAGAAGTTATTGGAGAAGCAGCTCCACGGTCTAGTTGAACAGCTTACAGCGAAGCAAGTCGGTGTTACTTCCCCAATTTCTTTTACAACTCCCAGAAATTTTAACCTAATCTCTACATTCTATATCTGAATCTCATTTTGTAGGCACAAGCAGAAGGTTTGATGAGGGAAATACGGAACAAAGAAAAAGATTTAGAGATATTAAATGGTTTGCGAAGGAGAGTAGAGAGTGAAACCATCGATACTAATACCACAAGGAACCGATTCAACAGAGGTTCTTTTGGAACATTTACAGATAATAGTTTTGAACTCCTTCGAAGACCTCTCCATACAGGTAGCAGAACTGAAAACCAGCAGAAACTAATGCTTTTGAGGTCTGCTCTGGTTCTTTATATTCTCACACTTAATGTGATTGTCTTCATAAAGCTTTCATTTTGAGATACACCTTTTATATGATATCTCTTGTAATTCATTTATATAGATATTACCCGAACTGTTACGTGTTGTTATAATGCTATTTTTTTTTTCCTTTTTCTAATAGCGTTTAATTGGGGCTTACTTGGAAGCTGTGAAGTAAACGCAAAATAGTTATCTTTCTTGGGTTTTTGGAAACTGTTGTAATTCAAGATGACCTATTTAATTGTGCTTAAATGTTTTTTTATTTTTTATTTTTTTATTTTTTTATTTATTTTTATTTTTAAAAAAGAGCTCGCAGAGCTATTTTATTAAATAAAAGAAAAGGTTTACAAAAAGTTTAACAGTACTAACTAGGACATGCAAAGAAGTAAACAATACAAGAAAACAGAGAAAAAGAAAAGCTAGGTATACAAGAGTTACAAGCTAAAAAGTATAACCATCTGACTTAAAGCATTTCATAATCCATTTGGGAAGATCTTTGCCGGCATGAAATAGAGTTATAGTGTTATAGTGTGAAGATTGGCAGCGAAATTGGCAAGCTTGGATGCAGGAAGCATCCAAGCACGGGGTAAGGTGGAGATGAGGCCGCTGGGCAGTGGTAAGGAGGTGAGAAATCTCCAGGTACTTGTGGAATCAGGTGACTGAATAAGCTTGCAAATGTCTGAGTTTGAGATGAATATGTGTTGAATATTGTAGCAACCATGAACAGCAACGCAAAGGGTGTAGATCAACGCTAAGAGATCGGCTTCCAAATGGATACAAGACTCAAGCGGACAGCAACCTGCGAGGACAACATTATAATTAGAATCGACAAAAAAGAACCCGGCATTACAAACTTGAGTTCTGGCGTTGCTAGATATAGCCGTGAAGAGAAATAATCCATCAGCTGTGGTGAAGTTATTCAGCAGCAGCTTTCTTCCTGCATTGGTGGACTTAGCTTGGTAAAAATCTTTAGCAAAGCATAAGGCCCTCCAAGTTAAAGCAATTAAGCTAGGTTGAACATGACGAAAAACCACATCACACCGAACTTTCCAGATGTGCCAAGTAATAGTAGCAATAACCGATTTAGTGAACGCAAAACTCCTTTGTTTGTAACCCAATCACCAGCTGAAAACCCTCCAGGGAAAAAAATAGGCTTACCAATAAGATTACCAATTTGGATCCAAATGCACTGAGCTATATTACAATTGAAGAACAGATGTTCAATATTTTCAAAGCTAGCTCACAAAGAGGGTATATTAGTTCCTAGGGCCCAACTTGATAGAATGAAGAAATTCATTAGTAGCAATACTGCCATTGAAGACTAACCAGAGAAAATATTTAACCCGAGGTGTAGTTTTGATGGTCCAAATACAATTCCACCCAATCCAAGGATTAGGGGCAGCCAAGCTACTGTTCAAGAAGTGATAAACATTGGAGCCAATACAAGCTTTGCGAGTCTTGGGAAACCAAATCCAAAAGTTGGGATGACAATAAGAAATGGAGCCAAGATTAAGCAAAAGATATCAGAGAGGTGCCAAAAAGAAGAGCCAATTTGCTATAATCGCAATTGTCTCCCAAGATAAACTCAGAAAGATTAACTGATTCGATGTTGAAACCAATATAAAAAAAAGTCGGTTAAAACGCAAGGGGGATATCAAAAGCACAGAAGTTGTGACAGGATTAACACTCTGTATCCAATAGTGAGGCTTAAGGATGGTAGCAGATGCAAAAAGACCTCTGAAGAAAGTAGAGCAATTAGGAGGACAATAATCCTTCCAAAAGTTAATACTACCGTATTTGTAATATAAGATGTCAACCTAGAAAGCATCACCCCAATTCAAATAGCTAAAAACATGCTTTGCCATAAGAGACTGCTTAATAATTGAGAGATTACGAATCGAAAGACCCCCCTCAGATCTAGAACTGGTAATATTATTCCAAGCTACAGCATGGATGCCCTTTCCATTGCCACCCTGATGCCAAAAGAAATTCATAACAGTTTTGGTAATAGTAGTAAGAACAGAATCAGGTAAAGGATATACTAACAGATGGTAGTTTGGAATGGACAGAAGGGAAGAGTTGATAAGAGTGGATTTGGCAGCCTTAGATAATTTGAAATCGTTCCATCTAGAGCAGGTATGATGAATTTTGTCAATCATGGAATCAAAGACGGAAGCCGCAATTCTCTTAGGAGAGATAAGAACCCCCAGATATTTGAATGGGAAAGAGGCAGAAAAGATATTGAGAATAGAAAAAATGCTCTGTTGGACTCATTTATTAAACCAGGAAGGGAAATAGATAGCTGATTTAGAAGTGTTTAAATGCTGACTAGAGAAGTCACCAAATAAATCAAGACAAATCTTAACAAAGCGGGTTGCAGATCTAGAAGCTCGAGTAATAAGGACAAGATCTTTAGCAAACATAAGATGGTTGAAGTTGGCCCTAATGTTATAACTGAAACCAGGAATATAATTATTAGCAAGGGCATAATTAAGCATCAAAGTTAGGTTTTGAGAAATAAGAATAAAAAGGTAAGAAGAGATCAGGTCGCCTTGCCGGACTTCCCGCGAGGAGGAAATCAAAGGAGTGGGTTGACCGTTGATCAGGAAAGAAAAGGAACTGGAATGCAAACAGGTTTTTATCCAAGATATCCATAGACTGGGGAAGTTCATTTTAGCAAGGGTGGCAAGAATTGCACTCCGACTAATGGTGTCATAAGCTTTCTCAAAATAAATTTTAATGATCATCTTAAAGGGGTTGTTAATCGATTGTTCAATAGAATGCACAACCTCTTACAAAGTAATGATATTATCAAAGGGACATTGACCAACAATAAAGCCAAACTGCTCTCGACCAATTAAGGATACGAGAACAATCATAAGGCGATTGGTTAGAATCTTGGATATAATCATATAGCACAGATTGCAGAGGGAGATAGGAGAACAATCATAAGGTGATTGGTTAGAATCTTGGATATAATCTGGGAAGAATTTTCTCATTTTTTAATACCGCCCAGATTCCTCCTTCTTGGAGGAAGAATTTTGTGGGCTTGATTCCCAAAAAAGATAATCCTATTCTTGTTAGTGACTTCAGACTTATCTCTTTTGTAACGTCTGTTACAAAGTTATTGCAAAAGTTTTGGCTAATCGTTTAAGATCTGTAATTCCTAATCTTGCGGGTCCTAAACAAAATGGGTTTATTCCTGGGCGGGGTGCTTATCGCAACATAATCGTAGCCCAGGAAATTGCTTATAGCTTCGAAACTGATTCCTCTGCCCTCCCTAGGATAATTTTAAAAATTGATGTGGAAAAAACCTTTGATACTTTAGAATGGTTAGCTATTCTTGCAACCCTTAGGAGGATGCTTTTCCTTGAGCTTTGGATAAATTGGATTCAGAATGCTCTTTCTTCTGCCTTTTTTTTCCTTTATTCTTAATGGTAAACATTCTTCCTTGATCTCTAGTAGCAGGGATGTCCGTCAAGGGGACCCTCTCTCCCTTTTACTTTTTATCTTGACTTCTCAAACCCTCATTGCCATTATGAATAAAAGCCCTTTTCTTTAAATATAGTCCTTGGTTTCAGTCCAAATCTTCCTAAAAATTTTAATCATCTAATGTTTGCTGATGATCTTATTCTTGTTATTTATGTCTCTAGGAAGTCAGCCAAAAATTGCCTTCTGTGTCTTAATCTCTATCAAAAGCTTATTGCCCAGAAACCAAATTTGCTTAAGTCTGCAATTTTTCTCCCCTCTTGGTGTAATTCAAAATTGCAAAAGCCATTTCAAAAATCCTAAGTATCAAGCTTGGCCATTTCCCCTTCACTTACTTGGGTGCCCATCACGCCTAGAAAACTTTCCATTAATCAGCTTAATTTCCTTTTGGACAGAGTCAACACTATCATTCATTCTTGGAATCATTTTGCTATCTCTAATGTTGCCCATACTATCCTTGTCAACAGCATCATCTTTATAATCCCCAACTATTTTCTCTATGTTATGAACCTCCCTTTATCCATTATGGATTCTATTTCCAAATTGGCTCAGGATTTCCTTTAGTGTAGGACAGGCAATAGTAGTGGCTTCCATTTTGTTGGTTGGACTCTTACTACACTTAAAAAATATGAGGGAGGCCTTGGAATTAGGAATCTTTAGAATTGTCAACCATTCTCTTATGGCTAAAAACATTTTTGCAATTCTTAGCTCTAATAATAAGATTTGAGTGGATATTTTTAAAGAAAAAGTATAGAGGGTGGCATCCTTCAAAAAATGATAAAATTTCTTTCTCTTGTTTTTATTGTCTTGCCACAATGCCACATCAGACTGCTATTACATTACCACTCCTTTGACACGCCACTTGACACCCAACTTAGCATACCAAGCGGCTCAAATACCTAAAGCAACCATACCAATATATATGCTTATATTTTATTCAAATATCTTAATAAGATCAGACTTGAATTTAATTAAAAGCTGAATTTAACTATCTATCTAAGATTGGAACCACTTCAACTAATTTATCCTAGTTAAGGTTCACTTTAACTTAAATTAATATTTAAATTATTTAATAATTATGAATATATATATAATTTTTTAACTAATAGGTGACAAGTGCCCCCCATTTTATGAGTATATATATAATAACTAAGGTGTCCATTTTATTGCTAAGGCATTTACTACTGTATCAAACTTGGTTGAGTGGGAGTTCTCTCTCTCTCGTTTTATTTGTGATGTTATTATTGCCAATTTATAGTCCATCCTAGTCTCCAACAATGAAAATTTAGTTTGTTTGAATTTCAACTTGGGATCTATCTTCTAGATAAAAAGTTCTCATATGCACCAAGATCATAATTAAGGATTTCATAAAGATGAGCATCAATTATGTTTGTTGCATACTGAGGATGACGTGAATTGTAATAATGCGTTGCGAGATGTGTAGCATGACCTTAACAAAATAAAAACTATTCTCATTTTTTTTTCACGCATTCCTTTATTTCTTAGTCTGAGCGAGTACGGGTAGGAAGTATTTCGAAATCTAAACAATAACCAAACACAACACTAAATGACATCGCGTGCTAAGTTGTATGGGTAAAAAAATAGCGGTCCATTTCCACAGGCTTATAGCAATTTCCCATATAGATGGTTAAGGAGGTTGTTCACCGGTGGGGCGCTCTTATTATTAACTAATAACCACTTATGGTTTTGTTGCCCACAATTGATAATCATGTTTGAGAAAATGTGGTTATAAGCAATGTTAACCTAACTGTATCAGTTTTAGTGATTTGGTAAGTGGAATTCTACTTCCATTCCATTAATATTATTCTTGCAAATCACATTCTTATCATCACACATCATGGTGTCTTAAAAACACATGCCGACTAGGGATGACAATAGTTCGGGTCGGGGGCGGGTTTTGCCTACCCTGCCCTGGGCCCCGAACCTGCTAGGTTTTCAAAACCCGAACTCACACCCACACCCACAACTGACGGGGAATTGAATACCCGCATGGATCCCAGCCCCCGCCGCAACCCCAATATAAAATATTTAATTAATGCAATAATTTATTATAAAATTATGACAAGTAGGCATTTTTTTTTTGACAAAACACCAATAATATTAAAATAAAAATTGAAAATTTCAATCCCAATTCAAAATCACAATGAACAATACCAAGTATTCTTCATTTTGCACAAAACACCCATATATTTATATATTTACAAACCCTTATATTTTTACTTTCAGGTTGGTTTGGGTCGGATATCAAGATCCTCATACCCACCCCAACTCTGCTTTATATTAGTTGAGTTTACCTGAACTCTATAAGAAACTTGGTCAAACCGGGTTTTCCCCATCAAACTTGGGTCGGGTTAAGTAGGACCAGATCGGGTTTGGATATAATTGCCATCCCTAATGCCAACATCAAAGTGTCCTTGAAAGAAGAGAGATGTGCTCCCATGTAAATGGTCAAGGATTCCCCATGAGTGAAGAGTTGCTCCCAATTTTTAATAAAAAGTTAGGATGTGCTCACATGGAGATGGTCAAGTGTTACAAAAAGAAACTAAGGATTTTGTAAGACTTTAGAGATAATTTTTTTATTTTACTAAATATTTTTGAAACATTTTGTAATGATCAATTTTTCTTTGCTAATTGGATTTAGTTTTATGGTGTTTCTAACTTTTAGTCATTTCGCAAAAAGTGGCGGAAAAGGTGTTAAAAATTTGAGAAAATCTTTTGAGTTAATTAGTCCCTCTATTATAGTCACCCTGCCCTTGTAGTCCATCTATTACAAACGTTACTAATTTCATCCCTCTATGTTTTTCAATTAGACAAATAAAGTCTCTCTACCAAATGGATTGGGAAAGATCAAGATCGAGCTTGGAGAAAATAGGTTGGGGAGTTAATTTAGTGTTTAGAGTTTGGGGAGTTTCTTATGAGGATCTAAAATGACGTGGCAACACGTGGCATGGTACGAGGCAATCCTTTGATTGTTTTAAATATTTTTTAATAATTTTATATGTTTTAAATTTTGTTTATATTTATTTATTTTATAATTTTAATAAATTTTTAAAATATTTTTATATTTTTATAATTTTGAATAATTTTGAATAAATTTTTATTATTTTTGATAATATTTATAATATTTAAATAATTTCTTGTTAATATTTTAAGCCACATCACCATGATCTAAGGGAGAAGTTAACGGTCGTTTGGTAGAGAGTTAATTTTCTCAATTAAAAAAATAAAGTGATGAAATTAGTAACTATTTTTAATAGAGGGACTATTTTATGAATTTTACCCTTATTTATACAAATGAAACTAAAATAAAAGCCTTCAAGCCATTTTAAATAAAATCATTATGTCATTATAATAAAAATGTTTTATTTAATAAAATAAAAATATCTCAGGTGGGAATTTACTTCACGAAGCATAATTACTTAGAGAACTTTATTTGTTTATTTTTAAATATGGATAAAACCTGAATTGAACCCTCAAATGATGATTGGAAAGCAAGATGAAATACCAATTTTCTATAATAAAGATAATAGGCTTTTAAAAATCGTAAATTTGCATGCCCATCTAGCTTTTCATTTATTTAAATTTTTATTGTTTTAATTTCATTTGCTTAAAAAAATGGTTCTAGGTGAAAATTGATTCACCTAAAATGATCGTTTGTTCTTTAGTTGTAGCATATTTTGGTTATTCCAAATAAGGTTTATGGTGGAAGTAAATATAAATACAACAAAAAAATAAGAAAAGAAAATTTTAAAGTAGGTAGAAAATTCAAAAGGGATATAAAGAGAAATTAAAAGTTTTTCCAAAACCTCCAAATTACCACTCAAAAATAGGTAAAAAAAAAAGTGGGTAGTTCCCTCTCCTCAGCTAAGTATAAAACGTTAGTGTATATATTTTAGTTAAATATATAAGTAATTTTTATATGGACTATGAACATACTTATGGTGAAGAAAAAAGGATTAATTGCTTTTATTTATTTATTTAGTCATTTTCTCTTTATTTTTTATTTTTGCTTAAACACTTGGAAAAGGCTATCACCAGAGTTAAATCTCAGAACTGTTCATGTTGCATTTAAAGCTATGTCAATAGCACCACAATAAAGCTAAAGCAAATAGTAAATTTTTCTCAAATTATTGCTTTTAGGTTTTCAGCACCTCAACCATAGTCAGTTTAGTTACTCTGAACATGATGAAGCTCATGATTGGGTTTACTTTGTCCTTTCATATAACATCCGACCAACTATTTGCAGATTAGCAGAAAAGACGAATTTATTTTATTACATCAGACAAAACCAATCTATGAAATCATATATCTGATGCTCTCCCTTGTTGGCATATTGACTGAAGCCGACTCAACAAAGATGGAAACTGCATTAGGAACTGGTGTAGATCTAGTCTTAGCCCTCTTGATTTGGACATTATTAATATTGAAAATGATATTGCTTCCTTGGAAATTTCTGACACCTTTGATGCAGATACCCAGCCTCGTCTAGAGGAATTGCATGCTAAATTTGTTGTTCTTAATAAGCAAAATTCGACCAAGTGGGCTCAGCGTGCACATATGCAATGGGTCTGCGATGGTTATAGAAATTCCAAGTTCTTTCACAACATCACCCGGATTCGTAGGCATTTTAATTCCATCTCTTAGGTCAGCGATTTAAACAATAATTCATTTTATGATCGTGATGGCATTGAGAATGCTTTTTTGAATTTTTACTCTCAACTTTCGTCTAATCCGTCTGATGAGTCTTTTGTTGATCTTTTAAACACTCTTCCTAATGATCTTCCTTAACTCACTTCTGTTGATTGTGATTTTTTGGTCATAAACATTATTCGTGACGAAGTTCATCTTACTGTTTTCGAACTCCCTTTGGGTAAAAGTCCTGGTCCTGATGGTTTTAACGCTGGTTCTATAGGTTTTTTGGAATGATATTGGTGATCGTCGTTATGAAGCTATCAACCATTTCTTTGTTAACTCTGTTATTCCTGAATCCTGGGGCAAAAATTTTACTACCCTCATCCCTAAGAAAGATAATCGTAGACTTATTTATGATTTTAGGCCTATTTCTTTATGTAACATGTGCTTTAAAATCATATATAAAATTTTAGCTAATAGAGTTAAAATTGTTGTTCCTAAACTCATTGTGAGGGAACAGGTTGGTTTTATTCTTGGCCATTGTCCGTTCGATAATATTATTGCTCTTCAAGAGGTTGTCCACTCTTTAGAAAATGATAGCAAAGACCCCCCTAGGATGCTAATTAAGATCGATATCGAGAAAGCGTATGACACTATAAGCTGGAATGCACTTCGTGCCACTCTCACCAAAATGAATTTCCCTTCTATTTGGATTTCTTGGATTAGGACATGTCTTTGTTCTACCTCTTTTTCTTTTCTTATCAATGGACGTCCCACTTCCTGGATCAAACCTGCTAGAGGAGTTTGTCAAGGCGATCCTATTTCCTCTTATCTCTTTATTCTGGTTTCTCAAAATTTAACTTCCATGTTTAATTTTGCTCTTAGACACAACATGATCCCTGGATTTAATCCTCAACTCAGACATAATTTTAATAATATCGTGTTTGTTGATGATCTAGTGCTCCTTTCTCTTACCTCGAGGAAAGCTGCTAGATTCATTAGTCTTTGTCTTGAATTATTTGGTAAAATTTTTGGACAAATTCCTAATGTTTTCTAAATCTGCTACTTATTTTCCTACTTAATTTAACAAGAGAATTGCTAAGAGCATCTGTTCCATTCTTAACACCCCAGTTGCCTCTTTTCCCATTAAATATCTTGGAGTTTTATTTCTCCTAAAAGATTAGCCAAAGTTGTCTTCAATCCCATCATTGATAATATTAGATTTTCGATGCTCCAGATGGATGTACTCTAAGCTATCTCCTGCTGTGAAAGCCGTTCTCATTAATTTTTCTTACTGTCTATCCCTATTTATTATCTGTCTATTTATCTTGTATATGATTCTATCCTCCATGAAATCAATAGAATTGTTAGGAGGTTCTTTTGGAGTAAAAGTGGCAATGGAAAGGGCATCCACGCTGTTGTCGGAATGATCTTACTATTCCAAAATCTGAGGGGGGTCTTGCTATCAGAAACATCCTTCTTGCTAAGCACTCTCTTATGGCCAAGAATATCTTCAAATATATTAACAATGAGGACTTCCTTTGGGTTGATATTCTTCATAGAAAATATGGTCTGATTAACATGTGGAGAGATTCTATTCCAGCTGGGTGCTCATGGTTTTTTAGGGGTCTTTGCTACCCTGCTTGTAAACTTAATCCCAATTTGAGACTTAATGTTTTGAACCCCAACCAAACTTCCTTCTTATTTCATTCATGGTGCTTTGAAATTCCTTTATCTCACAAGCCTACTTTCATTAATATTAACATGGATCTGGATAGGATCAACATTACAGATTTCATTAACAATTAACTTTCATAAGTTGGGCATGTTGTTTGGAGATTATGTGGACCACTTCACTCCCAAGATGGGGGTTATTGATACGTTAGGGTTAATCATTGGATATGGTCCTCCATGTCTCTTAATTGTAGCCTTCTGCTAAGGTTTATCAGCATCTAAATCAGCACCCTTGCTGGAATGATAATTGGATTGGTTGGAATAAAATTTGGGATCTTAAAGTTTCCCCTAAAGTCATGCATTTTTTGTGGCTTACTTTCAAAGGGAGAATTAGTACTACTGACTATCTTTATTCTATTAATTTGGGTCCTCGTTCTTTATGTCCAATGTGTGATCTTGAAGTAAAAACTATTGAACATCTTTTATATTCATGTTGTAAAACTCATGCAATTTGGAGTCAAATTAGATTAAAGATGGGGTTCGATATGTCTTCTCTTAATGGCTTTTGTAATGGGGATTGGCTTGTTAATGCTGCTCTGTCTTCTCATTGTAAATTTGTTATTGCTGCCACTGCGTGGTTTATTTGAAAGAATAGGTGTAATAAAATTTTTCAAGATTCAGCTCTTTCTTGCCAGGTTATTGCTAGTCGAGCCTATGTTCATGTTCTGGATTTCTCTTGTGCTAATGCAGACCAGTTTGGCAAAAGATTACTTCTTAACAACTTTTCTTCTGCAGATGGCCCTTACCTGTTTTTTTTCCAATTTCTGGAATGCTACTATGGAGGTAGGTGGTGCTGGTTTCTATTGTGCTGCTTCTAATTACAAGCTTTTATTGGCAGGTTCTTGTCCAATTCAGGCTGATAGCGAGACTGAATCTGAACTCATGCCTATCAACATTGCTCTTCAAGCGGCTTTTGATGTTGGGATTATAATTCAACATATCTTCATCAACAATTCAGCATCATATAGACTCATTATGCTGGGGCACTCTACTGGTTGCAATTGTCTGAATACTTGGAACACTTGCATTTCTCAACTGATTTTCAGTTTGGGTCATCCTAGCATGCATGTTATTCCAAAGACCTGGGCATCTCCTGCCTTCAAGCTTGCCTTTCATGCTGTCAACCTCCACCTTCTCACTCTATTCTTTCAAGGTTTTGAGCTTCCTAACTGGATCATGAAAGAATTTATCCTCTTTGGATTTGTTTGGTGAAGAAGGTCTTTTGTCTAGTTGTTGTTGTTGTTTTTGTTTTCTTGTGTTTTGGATGTAAGTTTGTTGTTTTTTAAGTCTTTACTCTTTCCTTTATTTTTAATAAAATAGCTCTTGAGCTCCATTTAAAAAAAAAGATTGAAATTGCATGTACTGACTCAAAAGCCATGCTTTGTATCTAGTGATTTAAAGCAATATCTGCAGGAATCTACTCGAGCAAGCTGGGAGTTAACAATGTTTATGTTTGGAGGCTGATGTCCATTTCAAAGTTAATGCCCAAGTCTGTACAGGCTATGAAATGCTTGTACTAGTTATCTTTTCCTTTATCTGTTGCTTTGTCTTGGTAATATATGTATGCTCTATGCAGGTAGCTGCCAAGTCAAGTGAAAAACTACCTTTTGAAGCACTTCCTCAGTATTTTTTTCCTAGTATTCTCACTTCACATTCATAATATATATTTTCGCAGTTTTACAGAACACTCCTCTCCTTTCTTCTCTTATATTGATCACATGTTTGATGATGTTGCGGTATCAGTGTGGCTCAAAGCAGTTTTGAAGTAGAGGCCAGAGCCATTTTTCACATATATTGGGCAAATCCAATCTATGGCATTTTGTCCAAATAAGTGCAAGTAAATCAAGATTTAATGATACCAGTATTTGTGTGGCTCCAGATAGTGCATTTGAGACTTGTTCACATAAGTTTTACCAATACAACATTCTCATATGCACCGAGATCATAAGGATGTGGAGTGATATATTCTGCATTTCTAACCACACTCCGTGCTCACTGCTTTAAAGAACTGAATGATTTATTAACACAATAGGAAATTTGAATTTTACATTGATAAGCTTATAATCTACAACCAGTAAAATGGAAATGAGACTATCGAAACCTCAACTTTGGTTTTGTTGTGGATGATGAGATATGTATGCCAGATAAATTAAAGAGGTGGTTAATCCGACAATCAAGGGACGTATACGTATTATATTATCCTTGGTACTCAGTATTGTTGCTTCATGTCAGCAATGTTGCCACCAGCTGCCCTGCTAAAGCTTGTGTTCCATACATATAATGGTCATTATGCTTGCTTTACTAATATTGGTGTATTTGTATATGACTTTGAGCCATAATTTGAGATTGTAAGAGGCGTTTGTAATACCACTTTTGCTGGTACTTATGTTAATTCACAGGTCTAGTTAACTCACAGGTATGCTTACAGAAAGCTTCTAGCTTGTCTATAGAAATAGAAAAATGTAAATTTGACACTCATGCTTTTTGATGGTTCATGCAGCTTTGAGTTGCGACTTCGTATTATATTAGGTCCTAATAAGCTAACTTTAATTCCCAGAGTGAGGAATACTGATAGCAAGGACTTCTCTTTCACATTTGGAATTTGTAATTATATCTTTGTTTTCTGATGTCAGGTATGCAAACAAGACTTCATTTTCTTTACCCAAAAAGTGTGAATAGAAATATTTTGTTTATTGAGATCAGGATAAGGTCACAAAATTTATTTTGCTTTAGAGTATCTCCAATATATATATTTTCCTATTTCAAATGTGTTATTCACTGCAGTGAAGTTTGTGTTGAGGGTTTGGAGACACTCGACTATCTAGATAACATAAATGGAATGAAGAAGTTTGTAGAGAAGCCAGATGAAATTACTATTGATGGAGAGGTACTTTATGTTAGAAGAAGGAAGAAGAAAGAGGCAGAGAAGAAGGTGATCAATTACTCATCTCATGTATTACAACAAGTGATCATGGGGCTTCATATAGAAGCTAAATGTACAGGTATACGTATGTATATATATACATACATCTAATATACATACACATATCTAACACCCCCCCTCAAACTCAAGGCGGATCATGTGTCTTGAGTTTGGACAACATAAATAGATCTTTGATCACGAGTCCGGCTTTGTAGTGAAGAAATCACCCACCGAACCTCGATGAGGCGGGATAATGAAGTGACACAAGATGAGCACGTAACATGACAATGAGTGAAGTGTGCATCCACACCAATATGTTTGGTCACCATGCTTGACCGGATCGCGACAATCAGAGGGCTCCGTCGCATCGCACAGTTGAATAGGAATAGAAGAATGAATCGATACACCAAAAATCCTCTAGAATGGAGCGAATCAAAGCACCTCCTCGTACTGTAGAAGCCAAAGCACAAACCTCAGCCTCAAAGATCTGGACTTGGCAATACTCGTTGTTTCTTAGTCTTCCAAACAACAAGAGAAGACCCAAGAAAGATACGAGTGCATGATGTCAGACCCTATCATCGTGGGAGCCCGGCCCAAGTAGCATCGAATAGGCCCATGTCAGTGAAGAGTGGACTGGTGTGAGTAGAACAAACCACGTGAGACAAGGTACACGAAGATATCGCAATATGCGAAGAAGATGTCCATAATGAATGTGAGGTGGGAGCCGCAACAAAGCCGACCGAGAATGTGCACGCAGATGAGATGTCGGGGACGTGTAACTAGCAAGATATACCAAGCTACCAACAAGATGCCGATAGCTAGTAGGATCCGGTAAGGGAGTTCCATCGAAGCACGAAGTCGCAAATGCAACTCCATCGGTGTAGCGACAAGACGAGTATCGGTCAAGCCGTGAGCGAGCAAGAAGATCAAGAGTGTAACGGCCGAGATAATCGATAACCATCAAGATGAGATGTGATCTCGATACCCTAGAAAATAACGAAGCGGACCTAGATCGACTCATCAAGAAGGTCTCATTTCACGTTTACGCTTCACAAAAGTGATATGAGCGTAATCATCACCGATGAAGAATCATATCATCCACATACGTAAGAAGAATGGTCCGCCACGAGGTGAAGAATGAATAAAGACTCGCCGGGATCATGGATGCTCGAAGTAAATCCAGCAGACCCTCAACAATCAGTATCGAATCTCTCAAACCCGGGCATGAGGAGCCCTGCTTGAGACCATAGAGAGCACGGCGAAGACGACAAACAGATCCTGGAGGCACCTGAAGACCAGGAGGAGGAGTCATGTAGACCTCTTCCTTCAGGTCCCCATGAAGAAAGGCGTTCTTCACATCAAGCTGATGAAGAACCCACCGACGACATGCAGCAGAATTCAATGTACTGAACAGTGTGCATGTGGGCCACAGGGCAAAAAGTCTCCTCATAGTCATGACCATACTCTGCTGAAAAACCCGGCGAGCAACAAGACGCGCTTTTATAGCGCTCAAGAGATCCATCGAACGGGTCTTCACCCGATAAATCCAGCATGACAAGTAATGGGAATGGCATGAGCGTGGAGAGGGACAATATCCCATGTGTGAGTCCGAGACAAGGCATCAAGCTCCTCAGTCATGGCGGTCCGCCACTCGAGGATCGAACCGCTTCCCGTATGTACTGCTGGCTCAATCGACATCCCGAGATACTAGTGCTAGAAGAAGCATAACGAGCAGTGTGGATGTAAAGTGGAGCGATCTCGTAAAAGAGTAAGGAGGGAGGATACCTCGGGAGTTGGATCGATAGTAGGGGAGGCGTCGGGAGAGGGACCCGGCACTGGTGGAGTCACAGTGGAATCTCGACGATGGTAAAGTAAACGAACTGGCGGGTGAGCAGGAGGGAGTGAAGAAGAAGTGGTAGACACAGCAGGAGACTCAACGGATAGTGGAGAAGGAGGGTCAGAGAGGAGTGACTAAGAAGCTCGGAGAAGTGAGAGAGGAGGACAAAAGGTACTGGGGAAGTATCCGTAGAGAAAAAGGGAGGGAAAAGAAAAGAGAAAAGGAACCAAGGGAGAGTGAGACTCAGAGAAGAAGGAGGGTGTAAAAAGAGGTTAGCTTCATCAAAATGTGACATCTCGAGATACGAATACGACGGTAGCAGGATCATAGCAACGATAACCCTTATGCTCAAGGCTATATCCCAGAAAAACACAAGAGACAGATTAGGCGGTGAGTTTGGTCCGTTCCCGAGGTGAGAGCAAAACAAAACAACGACAACCAAAAACACGAAGATGATCATAGCGAGGAGGTGTGCCATGAAGACACTCTCCCGGGCTGCGATCATGGAGATGAGAGGAAGGCTGGAGGTTAATTAGATAAATGCAGCCGTCATCGACAAAGATCGACCAAAAAGTGAGGAGGAAGAAATGCACCAAGAAGAAGAGCACGAGCCGTCTCTAAGATATGACGATGCTTGCGTTCTGCTACCCCATTCTGAGGATGAGCCCCAGGACAAGATAATCGAGGCAAGGTGCCCCTCGGAGGACAAAAAGCACGAAAAAGCTCTGAGAAATGTATTCACCACTCAGATCGGATCGAAGATCTTGATCGAGGCGAGAAAGCCGGGTGTGAACCATGGCTATAAAAGATCGATAAATGAGACAATAATCGACCACGATTATTCATAAAGTAGATCCAAGTAAAAGCGAGTGTAGTCATCAATAAAAAAATAACATAGTAGCGGTTACCTCCTTTAGAAACAAAAAAAGGAGGCGGGACCCCAAACATCAGAATGAATAAGATCAAAAGGAGCGATGAGTCCGAGATACACTCATAGGGATAAGGAAGTTGGAAGTCGTTTACAAGTTTACGACCAGGATGCACAACATCGAGGAGGAAGGAGAGCACGCTCCCTAGGGACGCTAAGAGCGAGACAAGAGATGATCGACAAGAGGTGACACAAATGACCGAGACGATGATGCCACGGATGATGAGATAAAAACGACAAATGACGTAGCGAGTGATGAACATCCTTAGCGGAAGATGATAGATGAAGAGTATCTAACACATAGACTCCATCATGGCGTCGGCCCAGGCCCAATCACCTTCCCACCGTGATCCCGCACACGACATGAGGTACAGGGTAAAAATAACCCTGGCAGACCATAATCGAAGTCGACTCAACGTACATAAGGTTCATGGATAAAGCGAGGAACATGAGATACGGAGGAATAGAGAAGAAAGTAGAAGAAAAAAATGGCGATAGATGTAATAGGAAGCGGTGTGCCATCGCTAGCATGTAACACGTGTAATATGTAATGGTGGGACGAGAATGATGAAGATAAGTGGCATCGTGGAGTCATGTGAAGAGAGCACCGAATCAAGAAGCCATAGAGGAGCGGGAACTACCCAGGCGGAAGGTGGAACTCGAGGCGACCGTGCATGACCAGTGGGATCTGCGAGGTGAGACTGCTGAAACTGGCGAAACATCGCCAACAACTGATGATCCGCAGGAGACAGAGACGGAGAAGATGATGGAGCCGGAGATGGTGGAGCAGGAGAGCCCTCGAACAGTATCGAACTCGTTGGTTGGAGTGAGGCGGATGGAAGAGGTGGTGAAGGAACGAAGCACGGGGAAGTCCACGCTGCTTCACGACACTCACGCTCAAGATGACCAAACATGCCACAGTGAGTGACAAACCCATCTGCGCTTCTAGCCGTGTAGAAGAAGAAGGCCGAGATGAGACGTAGAGGTGCCGGGGTCGAGTAGATGAAAAGCGAAGAGACGGGGAGGAAGGCGAGAGGCGAAGAGCACTACCACCGCAATAGAAGCCCCGGGAGACGGGTTTCCTCAAAGCCTGAACAAAAGTGAAGGCATCATCCAAAAGAGTGTAGACCGAGGGGCATGCGATGAATCGAGCTCGAGTTTGCTCAAACTCGGGACGGGCGCATAATGAACTCGATACATACGCCGTGTCCCATCATGACTACGGCGACGAGAGCAAGACTCAGAACAAGTAAGGATCTAGGCAGCATGAGCAGCACAATAAGGAGGAGTCAGAGCATCAATCTGATGCCATAATGCACAATACCGACTATAGAGCCGGGTCGGCCAGTATCCTCACCCTGCTGAAGACTAGAGAGTCGGTATAAGGTGTAAAGTTGCGCTCGACCCGGAACCCACGATGGCGACGCTCAAGATAATCCCGGATCTCCCGAGCGAGTGGGAAGGTCGCAAACTCGAGTCACGAATATCATGAGTGACCGCCTCGACAGATTATCATCTTAGCTGTAGAATCGTCAGCAACCCATTTCTCAAACTGCTGCTCAAAGGCCGTGAGAAGGACAGAGGCCTCGGTGGAAGGAATGGTGTCAGGAATAGAAGGAGCAGTACTAGTACCTTCAACGTGACGAAGAACACGAATGCCATCGAGAATTCGCTTGAGAGTGAGCCGCCATGCAATGTAGTTGGTGCCATCAAGTACAACATCCGAATGATGGAGATTGCGATGGCGACATATCGGATAGCACCCCATCGAATCCATAGCCATCCATATTTAATTATAGATATAATAATAATAATAATAATAATAATAATAATAATAATAATAATAATAATAATAATAATAATAATAATAAGAATAATTTTAATCACATGTGCACGTTGACAATCAAATCAATGTGGTTGCTTTTTGAGGACGTAGGGCTTCTTTGAGCTTGGCATCATATGTTTGGAAAAGGCACAAAGCCTTGATTCAAGGAAATGGAAAATGGAGGGCGGTGAGTGGAGTCGAGCGAGCGAGGTGGGTGGTCGACCGGTGAGGAGCCGGTGCGCGGGCCGGGCTGGACTAGGCGAGGGCCGGGGGCATGAGCCGAGGCGGTAGGCGGGCTAGCAGTGGTCGAGGCGAGGCGGGGCAGTAGGGCAGCGGGGCAGGGGAGGCGGGGGGGGTAGGTGGGGGCAAAGGCGGGCAGAGGGGCAGCGAGGCGGTAGGGAGGGTGGCGGGCCAGGGTCGAGTGAGGCGCGAGTGCAGGCAGCATGCTGATGATTAGGCGTAAGCTCTCTTTTTTTATGTATGAATGAGGGAAGAAAGGAAGAGGTGTAAGAAAAGAGGGAAGAAGAAAGAACTGGCCGGAGAGATGATCGGAGAGATGATCGGAGAGGTGGCTGAGAAGATGGCCGGGGAAGAAAACCTAGTCTGATACCATGTTAGAAGAAGGAAGAAGAAAGAGGCAGAGAAGAAGGTGATCAATTACTCATCTCATGTATTACAACAAGTGATCATGGGGCTTCATATAGAAGCTAAATGTATGTGATACGTATGTATATATATACATACATCTAATATACATACACATATCTAACACTTTATATGCGTTAATTACATGGTTTATCAGATCTTGCCTGTAGGAAAGGGTATACTTTAAGATTGTCTCTTTTGGCCCAGCTCCTTTTTGATGATTTTTTTCTAAAAATCACATAAAATTTTTTCTCTTTACATTCATTATTAGAAAACTTAATGACCAACTAAAACAATTCAATTAAGAGCAATGCTCTAGTAACTTATAGCTGACTCATCAGTTCTGTAACACTGATATGTATATATTCGCTTTCAGCATTACTGATAGCTTTCCAAATTATAGTGGACAAACTATCTACTAAAACTTCAGATAGAAGTATTCTTTCCTATATATATGTTCAATAATTTGATCACATTTCCCAGTATAGTTGTTGTTTGAGAATGCTACTAGTTTTGATTCAATATTAATTTATTGGCTGCTACAAGATTTGTTATTCAAATTCATTATGATCACAAGGTGCAAGATTTTATTTGATATCTCCTCAAATGGAGCAGCAGTTGTTTGGAAACTTAGAAGAGGCTCGAGTAGGGATGCTCCAAATCTCTCTTTAGCTTCTTTAGCGAAAGGATAATCACCTAGGTATATTTGGAGGTATGCTCTGCACAATAACTCACTCTCTACTTGGCTTATTAACTTATCTTTCACTGCATTCATTGAATTTCTATATTGAGATGCACAATATGTTGGATATGAATATACAAGTTTTGACCTCTCATCTTATTGGACTTTTGTGTTAAATAAGGTCAGTGAAATATATTTGGTTTGCATCTAGCATGAGTGTTAAAAAAATTGGAACTCAAGACCCGTCTAATGAAAAGCTAAGTTGTGTTTGGTTTACTTAGCCTTTATTTTCAATATATGGTCTGGCATCCTGAAGATCTCAATGATGGATCCAGAGGGGAGTTTCATATTATACTTTACAGCTCCCCTGACCCTTTGATCAATAAACATAGAGATGTATTACCAATATAGTCCATATATGGAAAATTTATAGATAGATGAATGATATTTTAATTTCTGATTGTTGAAGAGTTTATACATGTGAATTTGTAAAATATAAATCATAGCAAGATGGTCATAAAGTAAATATAAAAATCTGTTATACTTGTTGACATGATCTTCATTCTTTTGACCACCACTTGGTTTCTTAAGTGAAGCTCCAAGCCCCTCATCAAAGTTCTTCCTAACCATGCTCATAGTTAGGCTCCCCATAGACAATAACAAACCTTGCAGTCATCCCAACATCACTATTGATCACAACATCATATAATTCCTTCAGTTTCTCATTATCAACATATATCCCTGCATTATATTAAATTATGCATCACTATTTAGGAGTTAGGTGTGTAAGAATTCAGTTTATAAATGAATAAAATAAACTTAATGTCACTTATAGATAGTTGGATGAAAAGATTAATTTGAGAAAATTTCATGTGATAATAGTTATAGATCTCAAAGGGAAAAATGTTTATTATATGACATTGTTGCATGTTGAATGGTTTAAATTAGTCATATATTTATATTAGCATAAATGTATTAAATGGCTCATTAAAGGTTGTTTCTGGCCAGCATGTCTATTAAATAGACTAGTAAGCAAGTAGGACTAAACTTTGTACCTAAGTTTTTAAACTAAGAAAAGTTTCTCTTAGTCCTTGAATATAAAAATCATGACTCTTAAACTAGGTGATAAGTGCTTGTGTACTAAGAATAAGAAGTATTCTTTTTCTTACGATGAGCATTACTTTTATCAGATTTTATCGCTAATGCATGTCCTTTTGTGTTCTTTTGCGTATATAGGGTTGTGGAGCCAAATAGAGAAGAAAGGAGCCAAAGTAGATTGTGAATGCATTATGTTGATGTAATCTTGAAGTGAACATACGAGAAGACGCAAGTTGTGCTTGAAGACATATGAGTGTGTGCAACCTTCATTATGCTCGATGGAATATGTAAATTGGAGGGGCACTAAAGGCAGTCACACTCATGTGTTCCGACTTATGCAAGGCTAGTAAGATTCATGTCAAATGTGCTTTTACTTAAAGATGCAACTCGATCTACAACATAGATGTGTGCCTATTTATGTTGCCTAGATGAAAAGTGTGGATTCGGGAGTATTTTGGCGGAGTATTGTAGCAGGTTGCTATAGTAATTACTATTTACAGACCGCCGAAAATAGATTTCCTGCAGATTCACACGGGCGTGTGGAAATTCCACACGCCCGTGTGGATTCCCGATTCCAGTCATATTTAAGTCTTGATTCAACCCGATTTCAGCATCTTTTTCCCCATCTTTGGCTATCTTTTCTCCATCTTTGGAGGCACCCGCGGCTAGGGTTTGGAGAGGCCTTGGCAAAGTTTTGAAGAGGTTCATGGCCTTTTACACCGCATTTCCTTCAGAAGAGAGCTATTGTGGAAGCTTTCGTCGGCATCGATCCGGCGAGGTGTGCCCTATGTTTGACGAGGGGACCTTTGGAGAAGACGCGGCCACTCCACAAGACCATCGACACGAACACAAGGGGATTTTCATTCATGGATTGCATCTCTTTACTTTTTGATTTCATCATTGATTGTATTATGCTCCATGGAGAGCTAAACCCCTAGTGGGTACTTGGACTTGTAAACCCTAGGATGTTATTGTTTCTTTGATATTTTATTATGCTTTCCTTAATTGATGTTTTTAATTGAGTTCCAATCTTAAATGCTTGTTGTGTTGATTTTCCCTTAAAGTGACACTAGGGTTGAGAATCCATTTTGGTAATCCTTGTAGATGAGTGACACACCATGAGGGTTAGACAATGCTAGATTGGAGAGGGTCGAGAGCGTGAGTCAATAGGTAGCGGATCGTCCCTTTTTCTCTCCGATGTGATTTATTATACCTCCACGTTCTAAGAGTTCTTTGCGTCACAATAGAGTGAAGTGCTAAGAGACGAACTCCGCTAGGGCTTAGTTGCGCGAGCAACAGAGTGAAGCGTTGAAGTAATCCTTAGTATCTGGGACTTAATTGTGATTAGGGGTCTTTCGCTCTGGACCAAAGGGTTAGATCTACATTAGGGAATATGGTTTATCACTTGGAATCCCTAGAGCCTAAAGCAATCTAGCACAGTGTGAGGTGTTGAGACTGATAGATTTCTCCACCGGGGCATAGTGTAAGGTTAGTCACGGTTAACCTTAAAGTTTTGGGACCGTGTGTTTAAGGATCTCCACGACCCATTAGACATCAGCTAGGAAGTATAATGATTGGTCTTGCACTTGAAACAATAGTCCTAGGGTGAGCATTGTCCGGGTACCCCATTTATCGTCGATTGCCTCTCCTATCTTTTTCTTGCGCCTCCTTCTTTTTTCTTATTTTCATTTGAATTGATTTTTATTCACATCACTTTCGAGTCATCTTTATTCTAGTTAAATAGTAATCTTGGTGTTTTTATTCACTATTTCCTGTGAATTCAACTACCCTCTCACCGGGGTATTATTACTTCGACAAATCCGTGCACTTGCGGTACATATGCATAAGGGCGTTGTCACTAGGCCTTAGTTTAGAAATCAAAATGACATGCATAAGCTATAGTTTAGGATCAAAAAATTATTTTGATCTAATTATATACACACCAAAAGCATATATTTTGACACTAAGAGCTAGGATTTTCTATTTTCTTGATTCTCATAGTGTTGAGTTACTTCCCATCATTCAATTTCATAGGGAATGAAACTCTTGTCTTGATCTCCACCTCCATCTTCACTTTTTCTTCTATCCTGTCATTTTTTTCATCATTCTTTTTAAAAATGATGAAAAGAATATAGTTTATAGTATCATTTTATTTTAACAAACTTTCTATTATGTTAAGTAATATAAATTGTATATATCACACACAGTTTTTTCTTATTATTTTTACTAACTAATTTTTTATAATTACAGGGAAAATGATGCTATACTTTCAGTTGGTTTCATCCCAAAACATTGAAGATGACTTTTTTTGTATTAACTTCAAAATTCTTTTGTATTAACTAGTTTCTCCTTAAATTCTTATGTTATTGAGTATTTTAATTTGTCAATTTTAATGTTCATTTGACTCTAAGTATATATTACATTTTAGGATAATATATGATAATATTATAATTTTATTGAATTGAATTATTAATATTTGTAAAATGGTACAGGATCCTAAAACCACTACAATAGAATTTTATTAACTATTGCTATAGATATTCTTAACCGCTGCAATATATTTGAGGAAATTATTTACAATAGTTTTTACACAAAATGCTACTATAGCTATTACCAAACTGCTGCAACATATATTACCAAACGGCTACGAAATGTATTATTAAACTGCTACAATAGATATTACAAAACTGTTATAATAGATATTAGAAAACTGCTGCACTAGATATTGTGAAACCATTGCGTTATATAAAATAAATTTTGCAAAATAAACCACTGCTGTATATGAAGCAATCATTGCAAAATTACAAACCATTACACAAGCCAATGCCAATTGGAACTGTTTAGTCAACGGTGCTAAACAGTTGTAATAGGATGTATAGAACTGCTGTAATAACCTATTGCAACGGTAGCAGATGCAGTGGCTGCCAAATTGCTATAATAGGCTTAGGCAACTGATTTAAGGCCTTTTGTAGTGGTTTATGACCATTGTAAATAGGTAGTTATGTAGTATTGTCATAACAAAGAGGCAAATGCAACCTGAGGTAATATTTGATAAATATGTGAGGCAACAAATTTGAAATTAGAGTGAGATGACCAAATCACATTTACATTAGTCATGATACAACACCAGTCTTTTCTTGATTCTTGTAAACATCATAGGTAGCGCACTCTAGAGGGACCTAAAAAAATGGAATCATCAAAGAAGTGTGTAATAATTGATAGGGTATCTTACGTACCAGTTAAAAGAAGTTCAAATATACCCATAAGTGGAGATAGGTAAGTAGACCGTAAAGAAGAAAGCAGAAAGAAATTTTTAAATTTCCATGCCCCACATAGTTGCCTATCTAGAAACAAATAATGATCCTACACATAGGTGGAATGAGCCATAAATAATCATAATTCGGAGTTTCATTTGAGAGTGACCAAAGAGTAATGAAGAAATATATACCATCCTTAGAATACAATTTTTGCGGTCACGACAATGATGCTCATGAGGAGGCTTATAGCGGTGACACTTCTGGTAGAATCTCAAATCTCCATTCTGAATGAGCAATATTACAAAAGTTATAGTTATCTTGAAAATCGATATCACTATTCCTAATTATATAGAGTGCTGGCATTAAGTTAAATATTGGTTTAGTCCTTGCATTTTTCTAGAGTTATAATTTAGTCAACATTACAAAAGTTATTGTATAGTTACAATAATAGCCATTGGTGCTAAACATAAAGGAGCACCATTCTTTTGCTTGCAAACTTCATGTGATATTTCAAGATTAAATAAGAATAGTTTTTGTTAGCCATGCATAAAAGGACTATTGAAACCATCCCACAATTGAGAAGCCATGGAGGAAAATGTGAATGCATATTTACATTACTTCTGAGGTCTTTCATAATTATAATCCATTCTATTGGACTAATATGATGAAATGCATAATATTCCTCTGATTCAGAACATGTTCAATCTTATCTCATTCAATGATACGTAGACATTTTTGAGGTTCATTTCTAGAATTTCAGAAAGTACCTCAAAGATGCCATAACTTCAACATCCAAAATCAAAGGTCCATCATAGCTAAATCTAAAAAGCAATGTGGCAAGTACTACTATAACTTAGTTCAAGCAATGTGGCACAACTGAATCACATGAGAAACTCATCATTTTAAAAAATAAATCATTGATCAACTAAATATGAAAATAAAAAAATTAAAAAATTTAAAAAACTGTCAAAAAACAAAAAATAGCGATGTCGTTCATCTGAGCACAAACAAACCAAAATCACATAGAATCGGATAAATAATAAGAAGATTGGGGATTAAGAAAACATAATTAGCTAAAATTATTATGAGTATTTGTGTTCTTCTCTCTTGTGAAATGCACTTCAACCTAATTCAAAACTTTATCTTGCGTTGAATCAGGACATGATCAATGATATCTCCCACATGCAAATCTATACATGATCAAATTAAGCTTGTTTCTATAATTCCAGCAATAATAAAAGATTCACCATCTTCAACATCCAAAATCAAAGGGTTCAAGTAAACAATCATCCATAGATCCTGGCAAAAATAAAAACCAAACCAATAAATACTACCTAAACTTAGTTCAACAAATGTATATACCACAATCGAATTACATAAAAAATCCACCATTTTCAAACAAATCATTTAATCTTGTATGAAAAAAATTAAGCAGCAATCATCACCACAACACAAGCAAGCCAAAAAGTTGTAGAATCAGATAAACAATACTATGATAGTGAACACGAATACCTTCTGGACTTCATGCATTGAAATATCAAGATTCTCTAGATCTGGTCTGTGAAATGGAGCCACTATTCTCATATTAGTCGAAATTTCCATGATGTAAGTAAGGATTGTGTTATGAAATATGCAGCAAGAAATTACTGAATTGATTTTCTTAACAATTCGCACAACAATCAATATCAGAACAACTCCTTGCAATTGATTACGAAATCCAAATCAGCAACATAACAGAGTTCAAACAGAAATAAGCTTCAAAACATCATAAGCATAGCAGAAATGCATAGATTCATAGGAAATACAACTAAAAATAGTAATATTACTGGGATTAACCCCTCTCGCCACCAGTCACCGGAAAGGCTCACGGGAGAAACTAGAGATCAGGCCTTAGCTTCTTTCTCTGAATGCTTACCCCTTTCCTTTCTCTTCAAGCCCATTTTAAGCATTGCCTTTCCAGCTCAGCCTAACAAACCTCGTCACGTGCCTCGTCTTCCCCTTATTGGACACAGTGTAATTCAAACCATGAGTCCGGAGAGGCGTGTGCTCACCTGACGCTCGCGCCTAATCTTTTCGCCCCGTTATCTCCTTTCTCATTGGTTGCAGCTTCATTTAAATCCTCATATACTGTGTGTAGCACATGAGGTTGGTTAACTTCAACTATTTTTGGTGCCTGAAATGCAGAGCTATTAATAGAATTCATCACATTACCCCCACCCCACAATCGGAACTGACCTTGTCCTCAAGGTTAAATGCAGGATTCGCTTGAGCCATATGAGAATAGTCTTCCCATGAATCATCACCATGATCCAATCCTTCCCAATGAATCAAGAGCTGCTGAATTGGGTGGCCGTTTTGAATGATTTGTTGGTGCTAAATATTATTATGAGGCTGTAACACTAGTCCAGTGTCATTTGTAATGAAAAAAATTTGGTGAGTCTCAAAAATGGCCATTGGGTCTCCTTCAAACTTCTTAAGCAATGAAATATGGAAAACTAGATGAAGCCGAGAATACTCTGGTAATGACAATCAATAACCAACTAATCTAATTTTGTGTGATATTTGTAATGGCCCGAAATACCACATGCCTAGTTTTTGATTCTTGAGCAATGCAAGTGAGTGCTTTTTATAGGGTTGCAGCTTCACTAACACCTATTCACCCACATTAAAAGAGATTTCTATTCTATGCTTATCAGCTAAGCTTTTCATCCTTGCCTGTGATTTATGCAAATTTTTCTTAAGTTGTTGTTGTAATATTTGATCTCTTGAAGATAACATCTGTACCAAGTCTGGGAGGTCTCCTTCAGTGGAATAGTATGGAATCAAAGGAGTAGGGTCACGGCCATACACAATCTTAAATGGTGTCATGCTAGCACTAGTTTGGAATGCAGAATTATACCAAAATTTAGCCCACGGTAACCACTCCACCCATAGTTTAGGATTTGCTGATACAAAACAGTGAAGATAGGATCCTAGGCATTTATTTAGAGCCTAAGTCTAGCCATCTGATTGAGGGTGATATGCCGATGACATCGCCAATGTTGTACCCATTGCTTTGAATAATTGCTTCCAGAAGTTGATAAGAAAAACCTTGCCATGATCACTCACTATTGATTTGGGAATACCATATAACTTTACCACATTTTTGATAAAGGCTTCTACCACCACTGTGCTAGAAAAATTAGACTTTAGAGGAGTGAAATGCCCAAACTTGGATAACTTGTTCACCACTATCAAAATAACTGTAAATCCCTTGGACATTAGTAAAGATGTGATAAAGTCCATTGAGATTTCTTCCCATATTTGTTGTGGAATTTGTATTGGTTGGAGTATACCTTTGGGATGAGTATGCTCAGACTTAGCTTTCTGACAGGTGACACAATTTTTGACAAATAATTTCACATATTGAATCATTCCTTGCCAATAAAATTGGAGTGCTAACCTGACCTAAGTTCTTAATGCACCAGCATGTCCCCATAGAAGAGTGCTATAAAAAATTTTGTATTGTCTCCATAATAAATTCTGATGCCATATGCATTTACTATCAGTATAACTGCCTTCCTAGAGAGCTTTTAATTTTAGTTTGCACAAAATTGATCTTGCTGTTGGAGTTTATTGCAACTGAGAGAATAAAGGTACTCTGGATAGTATAAAAAGCCATCAAAAATTTTCTGGAAAGAGCATCAGCTCCCACATTTTCCTTATCAGGCTTGTATTCAATCTGAAAATCATACCCAAGCAATTTTGGCAACCAATGTTGTTGCTCAGGGGTTTGAATTATCTGTTGGCATAAGTGTTTCAAGGCCTCTTGATAAGTTTTAATAATAAAGCAATTTCCCAACATATGGTGCCTGAATTTACTGACTGCTTTAGTAACTGCATAAAAGCTCTCTCACATAAGTTGATTGCTATTGCATCCTTGGAGTCAATTTCTTGAAAAATAGGCAAGTGGATGGTTCCGTTGACTGATAATTACTTCAATCCCTATACCAAATGCATCAGTTTCCAATAGAAAAGGTTTGGAAAAATTTGGTAAATGTAAGATAGGTGCTGCTATTATAGCTGATTTTAATGTCTCAAAAGATAATTAAGCTTGCTCAGACCACCCAAAATTATCTTTCTTTAGGAGTTTAGTCAATGGATGAGCTAATTTCACATAATGTTTGATAAATCTCCTGTAGTAGCCATTAATTCCCAGAATTCCCCTCAACTGCTTCAAAGTCTTGGGTACTGGCCAATTGATGATAGCTGAAATTTTATCTGGATCCATATGAACTCCCTTTGTAGAAACTATGTGGCCCAAATACTCAATCTAAAATAACTCAAAGCTGTATTTAGAGTACTTTGGCATACAATTTATTCTGTTGCAAGGTATATAACATAGTATCCAAATGTTGAAGATGAAAAGCCCAATCAATGCTATAAACTAGAATATCATCGAAAAATATTAACACATATCTCCTCATAGAAAAATAAAAAATGCTATTAATTAGAGCTTGGCAGGTTGCTGGAGCATTTGAGATGCCAAATGGCATCACTAACCACTGGAAATAGCCATGGTGAGTTCGAAAAAGCAGATTTGTGTTTGTCATCCTGGTGGAGTAATACTTGATGATAAATAGACTGAAGGTCTAATTTAGGGAAAAATTTTGCTCCCCCAACTCATCAACTAGTTCATCAACAACTGGAATAGGAAAGAGCATCCTTGATGGTAATAGCATTTAAAGCCCTGGTAATTAGCACAAAAACACCATGACCATCTCTTTTTTAACAAGAAGAATGGGTGAGGAAAATGGGCTGGTACAATGCTCAATTAAGCCCTTCATCTAGCATCTATTGTACTTGGAGCAATATTTCAATCTTCTAGCTGTGGGGATAGCGATATGAGGGGTTGGGCATTTGGAATCAATTCAATCTTATGATTGCATGGCTTGGAAGGAGATAGACCTGTGGGTATAGAAAATACCTGCTGATACTGCAAAAGTAATCTCCTTAAAACCTCAGGCATATCTTGTGGCAATTCCAATTGTGTTGTGTGCGTTTGAATTGATAACATAGCTGAATTTTTGGATGCCATCACTTGTATAGTATCCATATTAGTTATGATATAACACTCAACAATAGAATTAGTATTGCACAAACACTGGAACTGATTTAGAGAAGTCTGCTGAGGAACTACATTAGAATTTCCTTGCAACTTAATAAATTTTATGTCTGAATGAAATTGAATAAACTTGGTGTTATAATCCACCATATGAGGGCCTAGAGTAGCCAGCCAAGAAGCTCCAAGAATTAACTCTGCACCAGCAATAGGTAATAAGTAGAGAGGTACATTAAGTTGATTCCCTTAAATGTCCACTTCTAATTTATCAATACACCCTTCTACCTGCAATGTTGTGCCATTGCTCACCATTACTTTGATTGGATTAGTAGGCTGAACCTCCAAATGCAAGAATTTAGCAATTCTAGGTTGAAG
>NC_052479.1:27935828-27946421 GCF_009730915.1 Dioscorea cayenensis subsp. rotundata | reverse complement strand
AAAGACGTAATCCCTAGAGTTTCATTGCAACTCTATTCGAGTCCCGAGGTTGAGAGGTTATTTAATCTCTCCTCCGGGACATGTATAGAGTTAGGAATAGTTGACCTTAGATTTCGGGCTATGTATTTAAGGATTTCCACGACTCACCATTGCTTTGATTAGGAAAGCATAATAGATGGGTTCTTGCACTTGAAAAATGATTGTCCTAGGTGGAGCATTATCCGAGTACCCCATCTTTATCGATTGCCTTACATCCCTCTTTTACTCGTACTTCTTACTTGTTGTTTTTTTACTTTTTGAGAATTGAATCATTGTTACACTTATCACTACTGATCTTTCACATAGCTAAGAAGTGAATTAAGTGTTTTTATTCCCTATTCCCTCGTGGATTCGAGCACCCGCTCATCCGAGATTATTACTCAACAAACCCGCAGCTATGGGATATACTGCAAGGGATCTTGTCAAGTTTTTTTGGCGTTGTTGCCGAGGAATAGGCGTTTAGAGATACTTTGCACTTTGTTTTCTTAGCTATTTCACCATACATTCTATTTCATATTTTCTTATTCTATTATCGCTCTGATTTCTTTTTCTTTCTTTTTGGGTGCAGCTCCGTGTTATGACCCGAGGGAATCCCTCAATATTGATTGAAGGAGATCCTAAGCTTGAACGTACACTTAGAATAAAAAGGGAAAGAGCCCTGCAAGAATAGTCTAATTTAGCTGATTTGGAAGTGGAAGGATCTGAAAACAAGATAGAACAGAATGAGCAACAACGGACATTATCTGATTATGCTAGACCTTCAATGTTGGGGACACAATCGAGCATCGTGCGTCCCCCGATCACAGCTTAGAACTTTGAGCTGACGTTGGCATTCATCCACATGTTGCAGCAATCCGTACAGTTCAACGGTTTGGCCGATGAGGATCCAAACAGTCATATAGAGAGTTTTCTTGAGGTGTGTGATATGCTGAAGATAAACTTAGTGACGGATGATGCCATCAAGTTGAGACCCTTCCCATTTTCACAAAAGGGGAGAGCGAAGCAGTGGCTACACTCATTACCTAGAGCATAAATTACCACATGGGAGGAGATGGTAGAAACTTTTTTTGCCTGTTATTTTCCTCCCGGAAAATCAGCAACGCTTTGGAATAAGATCTCATTCTTTGTTTAGTTGGAATTGGAGTCTCTATTCGAGACATGGGAAAGGTTCAAGGAACTCCTAAGAAAATGCCGGCAACATGGATTTCCAGAGTGGATGATTGTTCTGACCTTTTACAACGGTTTGAATTCGAGTACAAGGTAACTCTTGGATGCGGCAGCAGTAGGTACTTTATTTAGCAAGACCCCCGATGAGGCCCGTCAATTAATTGAGGAAATGGGGCTAAACAGCTACCAATGGAATGCTAGGGAGAAGAAAAAGGTGGCCAGTCTCCATGAAATCGATACGGTAACTTCATTGGCGGCTCAAGTGGAAAATTTGAGTAAGAAGTTAGATCTTCTAACTTCAAATAGAGTGGCAGCCGTGACTAATTGCCCCGGGTGTGGTGGAGGACATGCTCCCTCCGATTGCCCGATCTCTATCGGTGATGTTTCTTCGGTGGAGAACGCTGATTTTGTAGGTAATGGCATGAGACCTCAAGAAAACCCATATAGCAATACCTACAATTCTGGTTGGAAGAATCATCCCAATTTCTCATGTAGTAATCAGGGTCCACAAAAGGCCATGGGGCCACTGGGTTTCCAACAACAACAACAAGCCCTCAGGTGGAAAACAGAGTCTCAGGTCTGGATACCCGAATGAATGACTTAGAGAAGCACTTGACTAGATTTGTGCAATCTGCAAATGCAAGGTTTGAATTAGTCGAGGCTACACTTCGCAACCACACCGCCTCTTTGCATAACCTTGAAAATCAAGTGGGGCAAATTGCAAAGTCTCTCTTTGAAAAACCACATGGAAGCTTGTCGAACAATATAGAAACCAACCCTAGAGAGCACGTGAAGGCTTCCGAGTGAGAAGTGGTCGTGAGGTTGAAGGTAGGCTTCCGAGTGAGAAGCCAAAAGAACACGCACCCGATGTTATAGAGGTGGAAGAGGAAACAAGCAAAGAGAAAGATGTGGCACCCCCACCTTTCAAGCCAAGAATCCCTTATCCCTCTAGAATGAAAAATGACCAAGGGGATGAACAGTACAAGAAGTTCCTGAGTTTGTTCAAGCAACTCCACATCAATATTCCTTTTGTTGAGGCATTGACCCAAATGCCTAAGTTTACGAAGTTCTTGAAAGACTTGTTGACTAACAAAAGGAAATTGGAGGAAAGTGCTTCAGTGATTTTAGATGCTTCATGCTCGGCGGTATTGCAAACGAACATGCCGAACACCTTCTTTCAAAAGCTAGGCTTGGTGAGCCTAGGCCTACTTGGATGACTTTGCAACTAGCGGACCGAACAGTATGACATCCGAGAGGCATCATTGAAGACGTGCTTGTCAAGGTGGACAAGTACATTTTCCGGTTGACTTTGTAGTGCTAGACGTCAATGAGGATGCGGATATACCTTTGATAGTTTGGAGACCGTTCCTGCGGACTTCCAAGGCATTGATTGACATGGACGGTGGAGAGCTAACTTTGAGGGTTGGAGATGACAAGCTCACATACCGCCTTGCTGAAGCCATGCGGCATTCTCTTGATTTTGATGATACTTTATATTTTCTAGACACTACTGATGAGATTATTGATGAATACATGCAGGAAATGTTCAATCTGGACCCATACAAGGGTTTGTTCTGCTAAGATGAGGATTATGAAGAAGTAATGATTTTTGGTTCGACGGAAGAAGTACCATCTACCCCAGGGATCTTAAAGAAGGTGCTCCGGAAAATGAAGAGTGCTAGGAGATGCCACCGGAAACACTCCAAGTATGTTGGAGACAGATGTGAACCGAAGAAATTGGACGAATCATTGTTAGCTGGTCCGAAGCCCGATAATTCACCTTCTACCCTCAAGGGACTTTGCACATCATGCTTTCAAGCCATCGGTAAGAGGGAAACTTTCATTCATGAACCCCCGTGAGGTAAGACAAGGTACGTCAAGCTTAGTGACGTTAAACAAATGCTTCTTGGGAGGCAACCCAAGTGTTTACTATTTTCTTATCTTCTAGTTTACTTTGTTTGCATGAATAAATTATTAAGTGTTGGTGTCTTGATTTTTATATGCTTATGCTGAGATTTTCTTGTGAACTTTGAATATTCATCGTATGTTTTCATGTGGAATTGGTGAAGTTATGTCGTTTGAGCTTTATTCCATGTTTTTCACTAGTAAAACTCGCATACTAGGGCATGCTCTAAGTGTGTAAACATGTTCAGAAACTTTCTGCAGAGCCCTCGCAAGTTTTTTTCTAAGGTCGACCCCGTGAATCGACTAGCTGAATATCGCACGCCTGCGGGTAATTTACGCAAGGGCATGTGAATTCCTACAGAGTTTGACCGATTATCCCGAGAGCACACAGGGGCGTGAACTCGCCCCTGTGTGCAAGCTTGTGAAACGTACACGGGCGTGGGTAATTTCCACATGGCCGTGTGATACTCTGCAGAGGAGCCCTTTTTATCCCGAGAAGACACAGGGGCGTGTGGGTGCCCTTGTGAGTTGGGCATGTGAATGTCCACGCCCGTGGGGAATTTTCCACGGGCGTGTGGAACACTTAGCGATTTTTCACGGATGTCCAGAGAAACCACAGGGCGTGCGGCTGCGCCTGTGGGAAGGGGCGCACGGGCGTGGGTATTTTCCGCACGCTCGTGGGAGAGTGTTCAGAGACAATGAGGTGTTTCCCGAGAGCGCAGTGGGCAGTGTACGCCCTGCGCTCTCTCGTAATGAGGCACATGGCCGTGGGTAATTTCCGCAAGCCCGTGTGGATGCACAGAATGCCAAGGGGCGCGGTTTCTTTTTAAAGAAGAATAGTTTCTCTCGTTCTTCACGTCTTCCACCACCGAAAACACTCTCACATCATTTCCCGACTTCATAGCGCCAATTTGGTGGGATTTTTTTGCCGTGTTTTCCGCCGGGTTCTTGATTTTCTCTTCCCATATCGCTCGGTAAGCCCTATTTAATATTTTTCTTCGCAAATTCATGCTTTCCATCGATGAATTTAGAGAAAAATGCTTCGTTTATCCAATTAGAAAGATTATTTGTGTTTTAGAATGAAGAAGAGGTAATTTCACGGTGTATTTTTTTGGAGTTTTTATGGCGCGTGCAGTGGGCTTTTCACGCCCACTGCAAGCGTCGTAAAAATTCCACATGACCATGTGGATTTCTGCAGAGTTAGTTTATCAACTTGTTTGATCGATTTCGTTTCAAATTTTGCAGATTATGGCACCTTGTTCGAAGAAGCAAGCTGATAAGAGGCCGCGTGAGTCATCCCCTGAGCCTGAGGACATGAGTTTCGTGATTCCAGAGCATCAGGTTCGCTATGAACGCCTGTCGAGACTCCGGTTCGGACAGACTCGATTCCTGGACACGAGTATACTGAGAGATCTATAGCAGGGAGATGAGCTCACTGATGAGGTCGAGGATCTCGTTTCAGCAGGTGGTTGGAGGTAGTTATTGACGATTAGAGTGTCAGTCATCCGAGAATTTGCACTTGAGGTGCTATCATCATTCGAGTTTGATAGATCTTACGCGAGCTTCGACAGTTTGGACACCATTCAGTTTAGAGCACTTGGACACCATGATAGCTTGAGCATCACTCAGTTTTCAGTTCTACTTGGCTTGTATGAGGAGGCATTCACAGACACTGAGGAGTACACTTAGTTACCGACTAATTACCCTGGAGCCTTGACCCCGTAGAAAGCTTACAGAGTACTATGTGGTCAAGGTCTGTACGAGCCGGGGGTGTCCAAGGCCACGTGCCTTTCGTGACCTGCATACAGATATTTACATGCCATCATGAGTAGGTCGGTGAATGGCCGTGTTGATAGCACTGGTGTTCTGAGCCGGCAGGAGCTTCCATACTTGTACTCGATGGTGCAGCGCGTACCGATTCACTTAGGACACATCATGGCAGAGTACATAAGACATCAGGGGCATTATGCTAGACTGGGAGCGATCTTCTCAGGCCCCTACATTACGAGACTAGTGCTGGGCATGGGTCTCTTGGATTCAATTCGTGGGGCTGAGAAGACGGGTATACCTATCCCCCTAAGTTTAGAGACACTGAGATTAATGGGCATGGTCCGTTGAGTTTGGATAGGGGTTTATACTTTGGTGCTACCAGCTCCAGAGATAGCTGAGGATGAGGGTGATCATGCTGAGGCTTCCCAGCCTGCCCCCGAGCTTCAGCCAGCACCGATGGAGACCGAGGCACCTCTGGCGGCAGAGGATGCACACCCCGTGCGTATGTTTTCACCATCTCGAGCCCATGATTGCTTTTAGAGGCTCGAGAATGCGGTGGGAGTGATACAAGCAGAGGTGGCTGAGGCTCGAGAAGAGATTGCCGAGATTAGGGTTACGCAGGTTACTCATTACACAGAGTTCATGGCATGTTTCGACGTATTACAGTAGATCTTAGAACGAGATGTCGCCTCATCATTTATCTTGCGTCCGAGGACTCCTCAGGCTCCCTGGACACCTCCAGTATCCCCATCACCTATTCTAGCACCACAGGATCCACCATGTGCTTCTCCACCACCAGCAGCAGAAGAGGAGCCGACAGAGCGTGACACCAACATTTGACTTTATTTTTTTTCCGCATTTTTCTTTATTTTGCATTTTTATTTTTAGACTTTGTTCACTCGGAAAAGGATTCTCCTTCCGAGTTTATTTTTCATTTTTGCGCTCGAGTTGTATTCATTGCTTTATCTTTTTATATACTCGAGTGATTTTTTTGTTTTTTTCTTGAGCTTCATTGAACCCCCTCGTATGCGTGCAGATGGTCTTGTCATCTTGGGAATTAAGAGTTAGTCATGGGCACGGCCAAAGTGCTTTGGCACTTGGCCGTATGAGCTGCACAACCCGTCGGAATATTACTCCCAAGGACTTAGCTCCATCAAACATGACACTAGGAGTTAGGGGAGTATTGTTTTGATTGCTTCACCCACATATAATTTGAGTGAGCTTGCATACGTACATTGAGGACAATGTACAACTTAAGTGTGGGGGGGGGGGAGTTTCATAGTGCACACATCCTTTCTATTGTCCTTGATTGATATACCTTCTCACATAGCCAATGGCGGTTCACCTTAGTTACAATGATTGTTGATAAGTGCTTGTGTGATATGAATGCGAAACATTCTTTCCTTATGTTGAGCATTACTTTTCCCGGGTTTCTACATTAATATGTGTGTTTTTATGTTACTTTCGTGCAGGTAGGGTTGTGAGGCCCAGTATCAAGGAAAGAAGCCAATGTGGATGTTAATGCACCGATTTTGGAGGAAATATTGCTAAGGTTCAAACGAGAAGACATAGGTCAGGTGTGAGATGCTAGAGTGTGTGCCAACCTCCTCGTATTTGAGTTAGCACAACCATTTGGAGGGGCACAAGGGCAGTCACACTCAATGATTCTGACTTATGCACATAGAACAAGATCTCCACCAACTTGTCCGTCATTAAAGAAGAAAAGCAATCCACGACGTGAACTTGTGCCCGTTTGCGTCACCTCGATGAAAGTATGGACTCGGTAAGTATTTTAGGCCAGGTACTATAGCAGAACAATGAAGCGAAAGTACTGTAGCAGCACTATTTACAGCCAGCCGAGAAAACAAGAATTCAGGGAATCCGCACGGGCGTGCGAAAATTATACACACCCGTGTGGAAATTCCACATGGCTTGTGACAAACCCACAGGCCCGTGTGGTCGCCCGATTCTAGCCCTATTTAAAGCCGATTCAACCCCGATTTCAGCATTCTTTTCTCTATTTTTTCCCCAACTTGAGAGAAGGTTTTGGCTAGCGTTTAGAGAGGTATTGGCTAAAGTTTTGGAGAGGTTCTACGGCTCCGATATCATCATTCCTTAGGAAGAAAGTTGGTAGGGGAGCTTCCGTCGAGGCGTATCCTATACCGGACAAGGGAATATTTGGACAACGAGTAGAGGACTTTCCACAAGACCATCGACATGACTATCGAGGGGGTTTATCTATGGATTAATTGCTTTTACATTCTATTTCTTTCATTGTACTTAGCCACATGGAGAGCTAAACCCCTAGTGGGAACTTGGGTATTTGTGAAACCTAGGATGTATTTGTTTCATTGAATCTCTTTATTATGCTTTCAATTAACTGATGTTTATTGTGAGTTCCAACCTTGAATGCTTGATTGTATGAAGATTTCCCCTAGAGTGACACTAGAGTTGAGAGTTCTTGTTGGTAACCTTATGAGTGACTGACACACCACGAGCGTTAGACAAAGATAGATTGGAGAGGGTTGAAAGGGTGAGTCGAGAGGTACAGGAGCGTCCCCTTTCCCCTCCGATGTGATAGATTCTACCTCCGTTCCTCGAGTTCTTTGCATCCATAATAGAGTGAATGGTCTAAGAGATGACCCTCCGCTGGGGCTTAGTTGCGCGTGCAACGGAGTGAAGCGTTGAGGTGATCTTAGTATCTAGGGCTTAATTGTGATTAGGGACCTTCCACCTGGACCAAAGGGTTAGGTCTATAATTAGGAAGAGATTTATCACTTGGAATCCCTAGAGCTCATTACAACTCTATGCGAGTGCGAGGTTGGGAGGTTATCTAATCTCTCCTCCGGGACATGTATAGAGTTAAGCATAGTTGACCATAGATTTGGGACTATTTATTTAAGGATTTCCTCGACTCACCATTGCATTGATTAGGAAGCATAATAGACGATTCTTGTACTTGAAACGATTGTCCTAGGCGGAGCATTATCCGAGTACCACATCTTTATCGATTGCATTACCTCACCCTTTACTTGTACTCTCTTACTTGTTATTTTTACTTTTAAGAATTGAATCATTGTCACACTTATCACTAGTGACCTTTCATATAGCTGAGAAGCGGATTAAGGGTTTTTATTCCCTATTCCCTGTGGATTCGATACCCGCTCATCCGGGATTATTACTTCGACAAACCCGTGCACTTGCGGGATATACGCAAGGGGATCTTGTCAAGTTTTTGTCGTTGTTGCCGAGGAATAGGCATTTAGAGATACTTTGCACTTTATTTTCCTAGCTATTTCACCATACATTCTATTTCATATCTTCTTATTCTATTATCGCTCTGATTTCTTTTTCTTTCTTTTTGGGTGCAGCTCCAGGTTATGACCAGAGGGAATCCCTCAATATTGATTTAAGGAGATCTTGAGCTTGAACGTACACTTAGAAGAAAAGGGAAAGAGCCTGTGCAAGAATAGTCTAATTTAGCTGATTTGGAAGTGGAAGGATCTGAAAACAAGACAGAACAAAATGAGCAACAACGGACATTATCTAATTATGCCAGACCTTCAGTGTTGGGGACACAATCGAGCATCGTGCGTCCCCCGATCACAGCTCAGAACTTTGAGCTAAAGTTGGCATTCATCCACATGTTGCAGCAATCCGTACAGTTTAACGGTTTGGCCGATGAGGATCCAAACAGTCATATAGAGAGTTTTTTCGAGGTGTGTGATATGCTGAAGATAAATGGAGTGAAGGATGATGCAATCAAGTTGAGAGCCTTCCCATTTTTCCCAAAGGGGAGAGCGAAGCAGTGGCTACACTCATTACCTAGAGGATCGATTACCACATGGGAGGAAATGGTAGAAGCTTTCCTATTTGAGAAGCTTAGGAATGAGATCTCATCCTTTGTTCAGTTAGAATTTGAGTCTCTATTTGAGACATGGGAAAGGTTTAAGGAACTCCTGAGAAAGTGCCCGCAACACAGATTTCCAGAGTGGATGATTGTTCAGACCTTTTACAACGGTTTGAATCCAAGTAGAAGGCAACTCTTGGATGCGGCAGCAGGAGGTACCTTAGGTAGCAAGACCCCAGATGAGGCCCGTCAATTAATTGAGGAAATGGGGCTGAACGGCTACCAATGGAATGCTAGGGAGAAGAAAAGGGTGGCCGGTCTCCATGAAATAGATGCAGTAACTTCATTGGCGGCTCAAGTGGAAAATTTGAGTAAGAAGTTAGTTCTTCTAACTTCAAATAGAGTGGCGGTCGTGACTAATTGCACCGGGTGTTGTGGAGGACATGCTCCCTCCGATTGCCCGATCTCTATCGGTGATGTTTCTTCGGTGGAGAACGTTGATTTTGTAGGTAATGGCATGAGACCTCAAGGAAACCCATATAGAAATACCTACAATTTTGGTTGGAAGAATCATCCAAATTTATCATGCAGTAATCAGGGTCCACAAAAGGCCATTGGGCCACCGGGTTTCCAACAACAACAACAACAAGCACTGAGATGGAAAACAGAGTCTCAGGTCTGGAAACCCGAATGACTGACTTAGAGAATCACTTGACTCGATTTGTGCAATCTGCAAATACAAGGTTTGAATCAGTCGAGGCTACAATTCGCAATCACACCGCCTCTTTGCATAACCTTGAAAATCAGGTGGGCAAATTGCGAAGTCTCTCTCTGAAAAGCCACATGGAAGCTTGCCGAGCAATACAAAAACCAATCCTAGAGAGCAAATGAAGGGGATCACTTTAAGAAGTGGTCATGAGGTTATAGAGGTGGAAGAGGGAACAAGCAAGGAGAAAAAGGTGGCACCGCCATCTTTCAAGCCAAGAATCCCTTATCAGTCTAGATTGAAAAATGACCAAGGGGATGAACAGTACAAGAAGTTCCTGAGTTTGTTCAAGCAACTCCACATCAATATTCCTTTTGTTGAGGCATTGGCCCAAATACCTAAGTATGCGAAGTTCTTGAAAGACTTGTTGACTAACAAGAGGAAGTTGGAGGAAAGTGCTTCAGTGATTTTAGACGCTTCATGCTCGACAATATTGCAAAAGAACATGCCGAACAAGAAGAAAGACCCGGGAAGCTTCATCATTCCATGAAATATTGGCAATCTAGGTGAGGAAATGACATTAGCGGACTTAGGGGCCAATATCAACGTTATGCCATACACCTTCTTTCAAAAGCTAGGCTTGGGCGAGCTTAGGCCTACTCGGATGACTTTGCAACTAGCGGACCGAATAGTGCAACATCCGAGAGGCATCATTTAAGACGTGCTTGTCAAGGTGGACAAGCACATTTTTCCGGTTGACTTTGTAGTGCTTGACAAGGTCCCCTTGCGTATATCCCGCAAGTACACAAGTTTGTTGAAGTAATAATCCCGGATGAGTGGGTATCGAATCGACAGGGAATAGAGAATAAAAATACTTAATTCGATTCTTAGCTATGTGAAAGATCAATGATGATAAGTGTGACAATGATTCAATTCTCCAAAGTAAAAACACAAGTAAGAAGGCAGCGAATAAAGGAGAAGGTAAGGCAATCGATAAAGATGGGGTACTTATGCGTGTCGAGAAAGGCACGTGGGCTCTGACACCCCCTCACTGCAGACTAACTCCCCGACCGCATAGCACTCGTAAGCTCTCGCGGCCAAGTTTCGTGATAATCAGTCGGTAATCGAGCATAGCCTCCGCATCCGTGAATGCCTC